>NW_020954867.1:217155-323253 GCF_900497805.2 Vombatus ursinus
TTCCTTCCTTCCTTCCTTCCTTCCTTCCTTCCTTCCTTCCTTCCTTCTTTCTTTCCTTCCTTCTTCTCTTAATATAGAGTAACACAACTTACTTTCAGGTGCTTTGCCCAAAGAGAATGTAAAATTTAATCTCTGAAATTTTAATTTTGGTTTCACTTTTTTTTTTTCTCTAAAAGACCAGCCTTACCCCAAATCACTCTGGCTCTCATTGATTGGCCAAAAATAAGTCCCAGGCCAACCCCTATTTAGCCATTGTTTGGGCCCTGATTGGCTCAGAATGAACATAAATGACAGTTATTTCAGTTTTGGCCAGAAACCCTGAGGGTCTTCGCCTCCCAGATCTATTTTTTAAAGAGGCCATTCTTTACCCAATTTCTTATTAAGCCTTAATCACTGAATAGATGCTTCTCCATTCAAACTGAGACCTTTTAAAGACCTTAGCTTGAAGAGGTCAAGATCCTCCATTGCATACTGGGCCATCTCCAGTTGGCCTGATCCATATCTTGCCACTGGACCCAAATTGTTCTGGAGAAGAAAGTAAGGCTGGTAACATTTCACAGCCGTCCCTCACTTAAATCCCAAACAGCATCTCTAGCACAGTGCTCTGGAGGGTGCATATCCCAATGGAATCTACCCGCCCCAACTTTCCTGCCAATGTCCCTTCCCCTTGATTTTTTTCTAGTTATACTCCTCTTCCTCCCTGCCCATGCAAGAGTACCCATTCCTTCTTGACCCTCGGGCTTCTAATTCATTCTTAATGGTTATGGGCCAGAGTTCCCTTTATCTTATTCAAGGGGATACATGACTGGTCATACTGATTTGAAGAATATGGTGACAGAAATTATGATCCATCCAGGAAGATAATAGATACCAATCCTTTCTACCCACCACTGAACACTAGTACATGCGTATGCTGTTGCCCCCAATTAGAATATGAGTTCCTGGAGAGTTGGGATTGTCTTACTTTTCCATTTTTACTCTTAGCTCTGATCACAGTGCTTGCTACATAGTAAGTGCTTAATATATACATGTATATGTTTGTGTGTGTATTATATCTACATGCATAGGAAATGCATGAAGGAGGGCATCATGTAACAAGTTGAGAAAGGTAGCCTATAGCCAAGTCATGAATGGCTTTGAAACCGAAGAGAGGAATTGTAATTTATCTAAGTGGCAAGAGGGAGCCAATGACTTTCTTGAACAAGGAGAGTGACACTATCAAACATGTACTTTTACAAATATGAAATTATCAATTCTCTATAAGATGGATTCTGGGGGGGCCAGGTGGCACAGTGGATAGAGCTTCAGGCCTGGAGTCGAGCAGACTTAAGTTCAAATCTGACCTCAGACACTTACTATCTATGAGAACCCAGACAAGTCACTTAACCCTGTTTGTCTCAGTTTCCTCATCTGTAAAGTGAGCTGGAGAAAGAAATAGCAAACCACTCTAATATCTTTGCCAAGAATGGGGTCACAAAAAGTCAGACACAACTGAAAAATGACTGAACAATAACAACAACATAGACTAGATAATAAAATGACTAAAGGCAATGAGACGTTTAGGACAGGTGTATTAAAATTGCAATTTTTCTGTTTCCCTTGACAACACCCTGCTTTCTAATCAGTGTAGTAAATAAAATAAATTTACTTAAGTAGCCAGTATAAAATAGCAATAGCAGAAAGTAAAATTGCAAAGGGGATCCTAGAAGTCACTGTTGCAAATATCAAAGGAACATAATTGACAAACTGTATTATATATTAACCAAAAATCACATGCTTTTAATATGTGCTGATTCAGAGGAAGCCCCTAGGCTTTGCTGTCAGGGCCTTTTGGTCCTATGATACATAAATCTCAGATAAGTTCCAGACATAAGATGAACAGAACATCCAATGGCAGTGAGATGAGATGACATGATATGTTAACTTTAAAGTTTTACTGACAACTTTGAGATGATATAGATATGTTAATGAACTAATCCCAGGGTGGCATAGATAAGGGTTAATCTGTCCCTGATTAAAAAAACAAAAACAAAAACAAAAAACTATAAAATGAAACCTCAAACTCCTGACCCCAAGAACTTTTCCACCTCCATCAGGCCCATGCTGCCCAGTGCTCCCAACTTTAATCCATGGTTACATGAATGATTCTCTATGCCTTTCACCCTCCCTATCCTCTTCCCACACTATCTGCCTTCACTCTATCTCTAACCGCATACCATTTACCTCTGTAACCCCTTTCTGCCATTTGTCTCTGTACTTTACTTGCTTTTTGCCCCTACATCCTCTGTGCCTTATTAAAGTGTGATTACAGTCTCATTTCCTTACAGTCTTTCCCAGTGAGTACCTAAAGAACTCAGCATGCCTGCTCCATTTCATAATTTTACAAATTAACTAGCAATTTAGGAGGTCATTACAAAGTTCAAGTGAGAGGTCATGATGGCTAGGTAAGTAAAGATAAAGATCGAGATATAAGATATATTATGAAGGTCTGATTGACTTAACTTGGCAACTAATTGGATGTGAGGGAGGAGGGGAAGGAAAGAGTTAAGAATTACTCTAAGCTAGGAAATAGGTGTGATAAGAAAGGATGATGACAATTCTCAACTGAAACAGAGAAGTTAGGAAGAGGTAAGAGCTCAGGGAAAACAACAATGAATTCTGTTCCAGACATGTTGAGTTTGAGAAGCCTACAGGATAGCCAGATAATGATGATTTAGAAACTTGAACTGACCTGCCCATGTGTTGCTAATTTCCATAATTAATATATAAAGAGTAATTTCACAAAGATTCTGTCTAGCTTCAGATTACTGCCACCCTTAACCACAATACCTTGACTTTACTCTTAATGTCTTTTAGTCCAGTATTCAAATATCTGATAAATTATCCAAATAATGAATTATACTGTATTTATTTATCATGGCAGATTTGTGATAAAATAACAGTTCTATGAGCAGTAACAATAGGATAATACACCTTTGAAGGGATTTGTTGAAAAATTTTTCCCTAAAACCTATTTTTTTTTCTTACTTAGCTCATAGGTCACCTGAAAGACATGGATAACAGAAATATCCAAAGGGATGTGATTTCATTAACATGAAGCACATATCCTCAAGGTTGAAGCAGCATTATGAAAGCAAACTCAGTAAAGTGTAAATTAAGAGAATCCAGGCTTCTAAGCAGAATGTGTTTATGTCCACCACTATTAGAAATGACTTTTTTTTTTTTTTGCAAGGGTTGAAGTTGTTGTATTTTCTGAAATCAGAGTATAGTATAAAGGCAACATGGTAGAAAGGAAAGAGCACTGGAACTGGGGTGGGAGTCAAGCCTTGTTTGAGACTTTATTCTGCTATTTGCTTGCTGTGTGACCTTGAGCTAGTTACTTCAAGTCTCTGGGCTAAGCTTAGTTTTCTACACAATAAAGAGAAGGGGTTATACTAAATTACCTTTAAACTTCTGCCTAGCTCTAAATTTTAGAATTATATGAACCTCACTAGAAATGCTGGCAGTAGAAAGCAGAAAGAGGTGATTGCCAACAACAGTAAATAGACCACAGAAGATTCTCAAGCATAATTTGGGGGCATGCTAAAAATACTATGATACATATGACCTCCAGAGGAAGAAAAAAAGAGAAAGTTATGAAAGTAAAGAGAGTGTTCTCAGAGCATCCTGACAATATTAAAAGTGATAACAACATTTTTAGTTGCTGTCAGGACTAAAGCCATGTGCCAAGAAAACACTATACCAGATTGCCAGACCCAGTTCTAGAAAAATGTCAATTCAGCAGTTCTTTAGCTCAAGACAGAGTATAATTATTTTCTCCTTTGGTGAGATCTCTCATTTAGTGACATAAAGTACTTCTGTCACTTGGATGATACAATATGTATGTATGCATACATGCACATATTTACGTATGCATTTTGTATTACCTAACATAATTGAGATATACTCCTCACACTAAATGAGAGCTCAGATTAGAGGTCAGAACTGCTGTAATCTGTATAAAAACTCCTTCTCTCTCTTCTCTCTCTCTCTCTCTCTCTCTCTCTCTCTCTCTGTCCCTATGCATGTAGTAGTAGTAGTCATAGTAGATACATAGTATATACTGCTAGTATACTAACATATTATTAGTAGTGCTATTATGTATATGTATATATTACATATAACATTATACAAAATTTTTATTATATGCACAATGCCATCCATATATCCAATATATGTATATACATATATGTACATGTGTGTATGTACATATGCACACATATATTTATGAGGCATTGTGCTAGGCACTGGAGATATAATCACAAAAAATGAAACAATTCTTGCTTTCAATGGTGAGCCTACATTATTTTAATACACATACTATTATCATCTACATATTATGAAATCTCTGTAATTATATCTGTACATATATGTGTAAGAAATATAGTAAACATTTATATTGGCTGTATCAATCTCTCAAATAAATAGATTTATATAGCTGGAAAATACCTTTAATGTCAGATAGTCCATTCTGCCCCCTCATTTCACAGATAAGAAAACTGAGTCCAAGAAAAGGAGAGTGACTTATCCAGCTCCTGTGATTTATTTCTTTTAATTAGACTTTCTAGAAATGAAATGTACCTATAAGGACATTATGAAAAAAATAGTCATTTGAGGCTAAACTCCTAAAATTTGTTTTATGTTATAGCTAATTGATCAGCACGTAAACACATATAAAAATGTGTCTAATGGACAAGCAAACATTTTAGAAGATACTAAACAAATATTGAGGCTCTATGGAACCATTTTTGCTTATCCTTTTACCTTGTTTCTATCTCCCCTCTCCCTTTACTTCCTGTCCTACGGCGGTGAGCTTTCCACATGAAATCTTGTCTATCAACAGGTCATATTCTTACTCTGTCTTTCATTGTCTCCATTTCTCCCTTCAGACCAACAACACAGATTAAGGGGAGAATGTTTTGGAGTGAAACAAAAATATACAATTTTGCAACTCTGTGTGTTTCTACCCAAAGAATGTTTCATATACCTAGAAATTTTATTCAGGGTTGAGTCAACTACTTTTTTTTCTACTCTGTTTTACTGACTAGTTGAAAATGGAAGTTACAAAATAGAGGATTCTTAGTACAGAATAATTTCTGATCTGAGTAACCCTAAAAAAAAAAAAATAGTGCAGGGTTTAATTGGGACGTTGAATGGATAGAGTTACAGGGGGTATCTGTGGACAGATAAAATTGTTTATATGCTCAGACACTATAAATATATTGGGAACTTTACTAGTAGAACATAAACTCTCTGGATAGGGACTGTTTTTTTTTTTTTTACCCCCATCTTTGCATCCCCAGTGCTTAATACAAAGCCTTGTATGTACTTATCTATGATGTCATTGACGGTGGTTCTCTCTGAAAATTATAAACAATCTGATGCTCAATTGAAATTGTAATTAGCAAGAACTTACAGTCTTCTACTACTCACTCTGATTTCCTGAAATTATCTCTCACACAGTTACTCTCTTCCCCAACATATCACTTTAGGTTCTGCAATTTCATTGTCTTTGGTGATAGTAATTACAATTATCTATCAATCAATCAAGATTTATTAAACACCTATCACATGTGCCAGACATTGTGCTAAGCACTGGGGATACAAAAAGAAACAAAAAAAAATTAATTTGAGGAATTCACAATCTAATGAAGGAGAAAAAAAGTTCAAACAACAATATATAGATTTAGATATAAATATATAGATATAGATATATATACACATATCATACGTATACACACATATGCATGTGTGTATATATAAATGTGTATATATATGATGTATATATGATAAAAAGGAAATAATTAATGGAGGGAAGGCACTAAACTTAAGAGGGGTTAAGTATGATACTGGTCCATTGACTTTAGAAATAGGAATGATATTAGAAGTCATCTCACCAATTTTTCTGTTTTGCAAATGAGGAGACTCAAATTGACAGTGATGGAATGACTGGTCAAACATATATAGTCAGTAACAAGTCCAGAATTTAAACCTAGGTGTTCTTACCTTCAAATTCCTTTCAATTTTCTCAAAACGATTTTTATTACATTATAATAGGACAGATTATTAAATTATGAATATTTCTTATTAATATTTGGACTATACTTTTGTTATTTTCTCAGATCCAGGAATTTTCTGGCTTTTCTCTTTTCATCATGTTCATTTAAAAGGTGAAATAAAAGAGATGAACAGAACAGGAGCGATAGAATAAATGATGTCCATTCAAAGTAGAAATTATCAGTTAAGATGTATTCTAATAACAAATACAATTCTGAATTTTTTTTTTGAGGATAGAGTTTCAGTTGCTATAATGCCTGATAATCATTTAAGATCAATTGAGCCCCAATAAGGGCCAAAAACCTGAATTGGTCTTTTCTTCCTGAGTGAACTGAGAATGCCCCTTCCTGCGTCAACAGCTGAAGCTGACCAAGAGCATTCTTATATTTATGACCACTAGGCACCTTTAACCCAGACACTACCTTGAATAATGGGAATTTTTCTCATCTTAGTGGTAAAGGAAACACAAACATCCTGGATCTGACATTTGCCTATCTTGTTCAGTTCCTTTCTCATACTCTGGTTAAACGTATGGAGATCTTAAACTGAGTAACGCAGACATCTTGAGTCAGGCTTTAAATGTCCTCCTACAACTGCTTGATTCAGTAAGAGTTAAAGCTCTGGCTCCATGTAACATGTCGCTAACTTAAAGGAATAAACAATATGAAGTTACTTATCACCTAGCTTGTTTGCCTTCTTTAACCAAACTTTCAAGTCAACATGCCCAACAGTATTATGAAAATAATACCCTGGGTCTCAGTGGTAATATGTGCCACGAGTGATGCAGAAATTGTTGTGGTTTCAGGGATTTCTCTTGCTTTTACTGAATGTAAAATTTCAAATAAATAACAGAAGTCAGACCTGATCTTTGAACCTTAAGTTGAGTGTGCAACAGCTTCCTGCATGTGGATTCTTCCTGGCAGTTTCTGAAGGTAAGCGTTTCTAATTATAATAATGTTATCAATTTTCCAGCTAACTTCGTACTTTTCCCCCCTGTGAAGGTCTAGCTAATGACATGGAGGCATATAATTTGGACTTGGGGCAAAGTTTTTAAGTAAAGAAGAATAAGGAGAAATCTGGTTCTTGTCCTTATGCCAGGGAATACTTTCTGAGTACCCCCTCCTCTACTCAGTAGGAAGCTGGGTCTACAATGCAATTTGGAAGCAGGATCCCATTTCTGCAGCCAGTAAATATCCTAAATTTAGCTATGGACTTAAACATTTCCCCCTATGCTACTAAGAGCGCATAAAGAAATAATACAGTAGCTGGAAAAAGGTCATTGCCTTACACCCTGTGAATTCTATTTGACCCATGAGGAGCTAAAAAAAAAGTGTAGAATGGTTTCTGTTCAAGTGGGAGACAATGTTTTTCCATTTCTCTGTCCTGGTTTAAACTTGAGAAGAATCTATTTCCTTGTATTTCCATTTCCAAGTATGACATATAAGGAGGTAAATCAGGTAGAAGGATATAAAGAGATAAAAGAAGCAGACTTGGCTTCAGCAAGAATAAAGGACCTTATAGACACGTCCTCAGAAATATGGTCTATCTTTTCAAGGACCCTGTCTTGAAAAATAATCAGTTTGGCTTCTATTCCTCTGCCCTTTAGACTAATCTATTCCCAAATGTCACTGAAATTTTCTTATGGTTCTATTAATAGTACTATACTAGGGCTGTCCTTTTTTTTCCCTTTTAGAAACAGTTTATATTTTGTATAAGTATAAATAAATGATGCATTACCTATGAATTCATCATTGGCATTATCGCTGAATTTGAGAGTATCGTGTTGAATTTATAATGCTTAATTTAATATGCTGGCAGTTTTCCTTCCTCCTTTTTATGAGAATTATTACAGTACATAAAGTATTCTGCCTTTCACCCTCCCTTAAACAATACTTGACATCCACATGGAACATTTTTTAGGTACTATAATTGCATAAATTTTCAATATAATTTGAGGAAAATATAATTAAAATAAGATAAAAAATTAATATAAAATGAAATTTAGTTTGCAAAAATAATATGCTGATTTCTTTTCTATATTTGCATTTCCTCAGCTTCTGTGTTTTTAACTAACAAAGGAGAGTGAAATGTGTTTTGAGTGTTTCTTCTTCTTGACCCCTTTGCTCCTTTGCTTTCAGCTTCATGGAAAATTGCATCATTGTATCTTATCATATTGGAGTGAAAACACTGAGTTCAATTTGAACAAAACTGAGTTTTTTTCCAATAAGTCACAACTAACAGAATTCCAAGGCTTTTATATTCACAACAATGGCTAGAGGAATTGATCAACCCTAAAAGTTAGGTCTGTCTCAATCAGGACACCTCAGATAATTCTTCATCATAGAATGTGACTGAAACTATCATTGGTATGTGATTTTGTGAGAAGATAGAGAGATAGGTAAATAGATAGATGATAGATAGATAGATGTATATTATATATATATATGTATGTGCATATATATGTATATAATTTCCCTTTGAATTTCCTCAGATTCTAAAAAATCTCAGTACCATGATGGAATTAGTAGTTGACTTTAATATTGGAGGATCATAGACAATGCTAGAAAAACCTTATAGGTCGTAATGAGAATTTCCTCAGTTTACTAATGAAGAAACTAAGACCAAGTTATAATAAAAAGAAATAGAAGTAGGTATCTAGCAATGACGTATCAACTCCTAAAAATGATATTTAATGTGAATATCAATAAATCAAATCCAAACAAGTTTGAAATGTAAGCTTGAACTACTTTGCAATGAAATTCAAATGCTGTTTCATAGACTAAATTAATTTAACCTCTGTGGATGGCAATATACTCATTAAAGACATTTTTCATTATAATTGATAATAGCGGTATTCTATGTTCTGTCTTCAGCCCTTTTCTTTCAATAAACTTTTTTCCCCTTTTGGCAATCTCATTTAGTAGTTTAAAAACCAGTTTAAAAACCATTCAAAAGATTATGGATGTATTTAGAGCTATAAGGACCCTAGAAGTCATCAAGTTTTATTCCTTTATTTTACAGATAAAGAAACTGAGGCTGTAGAGGACAAAAGACTTATTCAGGGTAGCATAGCTGCTGGTAAGTATTTGAGTCAGCATTCAAAGCAGGTCTTTGCAGATCCACTATACCCCACTGCCTCCTCCTCATTATAGATAATTTCAAAATCCATATTTTCATTTTTCAGCTCTCTTCTGAACTGAAATACCACATTTTCAAATGTTTACAAGATGTCTGTAATGACTGTGTGTATGTGTTTGTGTGTGTGTGTGTAGGTGCTTTCAGTTGTGTCCGACTTCTCACAATCCCTTTTGCGCTTTTCTTGGCAAAGATGGTTTGACATTTCCTTTTTTACGGAGAAAATTGGGGCAAACGGGGTTAAGTGACTTGCCCAGGATCACATAACAAGTAAGTGTCCGATGCTGGGTTTGAATTCAGGTCTTCCTGACTCCAGCCCTCATGTTTTATCTACTCCATCATCTAGTTTATGTACATATGTATGTATGCATGTATGTATGTGTATGTATTATGTATGTATAGGTATGTGTATAGGTATGCATATAGGTATGTATGTGGAGAGAGAGAGACAGAGAGAGAAAGAGAAAGTTGGGAAAGAGTAACTGATGTCATATTGGAAAAGGTTCACAGTGTGGACCTAATTATAGTGACTCATTTCACTTCAGTTTTGGATCTTACAACAAAATGATTTCCAAAGGCATTTCTTACTGATAGTAAAATATATTTCCACATCACTTTAAAGTTTTCGATGTATGTTGTAAAGTCACATATCATCTTATTAATTTTCCCCAACATCCACTTTTGGTAGGGACTGTAGCAGGTATGATTATCCCTATTGAAGGATGAGACATAAAGAAGAAAGAGAGGAAATAAGTGCTTTGCAAAGTGACTACTATATGCCAGGCACTATGCTAAGTGTTTTTACAAATATTGTATCATTTGAACCTCACAACATCTCTGGGAGTTGAGTGTTATTATCCCCATCTCACAGTTAAAGAAACTTAGGCAAATGAGGGTAAAGTGACTTGTCCAGGGTCAAAAAGCTTGTAAGTATCTGATGCTAGATTTGAACTCCGGTCTTCCTGACCAGTTCCAGTGCTCTATCCCATGCACCACATTGCTACCTCACTGTAAGTGACTTAACCATAGTTACAATGCTAAGAAAGTGTCAGAAGCAGAATTAAAACCCAGATTTTATGTGATTTCAGGTCCAGTGTTCTTGCTACTATACTACCTGAGAATGAATGATGAAGCAGCCTTTTGCTGCCAAAGGACTACTACATCTACACTTGCTTTCTTATTGGCCCAGAATCCGCATCAAGTTTTATCAGGTCACAGATACGCACTTCAAGTCCAATCCTATTATGTAGCTAAAACACTGTCTTTGCAGGAAATCCTTTGCTTGGGGGCTAGAAACTATTTGGCAAAGATGGGTTTCTCATTAATGTTACCTTGCACTGTAGAATTAGCCATAGCTGACCTGTTTAAGAAATTCTATAATTACAACACATTGTAATACTTTCACCACCACAGGGAAAAAAAAGTCAAGATTATGGGGAAATATGACACAATCTAGAGGCATTATCTTAAAAATAGAAATAGCTCTAATAGATTATTAGAGCTGTTGTGATATAGCAGAATGAATGAAAGAGGAAATTGTTGGGAGATTTGAATTCAAATTCCACTTGTGACAAAGATTATTTGTGTAATCCTCAGTAGTTACTTTATTTCTCAAAGTTTTGATTTTCACACATGAAAAATAGACCTCCCCCTCAAAATATCATGTAATCTATATAATTTATAGCCTGTTAACTATGGCATATATGTATGTGTGTGTGTGTGTGTGTTCTAGATTTAAGTCTCAGGGGCTACTCTGTAAATCTCTATCTTTGATGGCAACCCCAATACAATGTCTTCCCTGGAAACATCAGAGTGTCACTCAAAACTAGGTCCCTAAAAGAGATCTCTCAGATCCCACACAGTCAAAAAAAACAAAACAAACAAACAAACAAACAAAAAAATACTTGATGCAAGACTTGGCCTACTTATGCAATAGACAACATGAAACACAAAGAATTTAAGCCCCTAAATAGTCAAAACAATTCTCTTTTCCTATTCAGTGAGCCTGATCTCCCTTAGGGAATCTGTGTGGACCTACAATCGTATAATATATTGACAGTAGTATTACCTATATTACGTACATACAGTGGTATTCCCTGTATTACCAATCTGTGGCTCTGCCCCTTGCTTTTCTTCAGTTCTAGCCTCTGCCTGGTCAAGGAACTCCTCCGCTTGGTTCATTAACTCGGCATTATCTGAGAGTTCCTTCTCTTCTCTCCAGGAGAGAAAAAGCTTGGCACAGCCATTCTCTCTGCTCCACTTCTGCTACCGGATGCTGCCATCCTTGGGGGTCTGAGGATGATGAAGGCTTCCAATGAGAGAACTGCAGCTGTGCACATTGCACAGGTGCCCTCTTTCTTTCACAGCTTGTTTTTTTTTTTTTTTTTTATATTTTCCCCCATTCTGTCTAAGTATATGCTGTTGTTTCTAAAGGCCAATACTAAAGATATTGCAGCTAGGTGGCACAGTGGATAGAGCTCAGGCCTTGGAATCAGGACTTGAGTTCAAATGACATCTGACATTTAATAGCTGTGCGACCCTGGGCAAGTCACTTAACACCTGATTGCCTCACCCAAAAAAAAAAATCTTAAACACTTTGGGATTAGGGAGGCAACAGGATGCACAGGAAAAGATTTTGTAGTTGGAAGAACTGGGTTTAAATCTTAACTTTGCCTTTTTGACTTTGGACAAGCCACCAAATTTAAATGGGACTCAGTTTCTTCATCTGTAGTATGAAAAGGTTGCCTCTAAGCTTTCATACAGTTCTAATTCTGTAGTCCCAACTGCATCCTTTTTATCTTTGCTCCCCTGAAGCACAGCACAGTTTTGTTTTGCTTTGTTTTTCACACAAGCAAGATTTTTTTTTTGGCCTCTTTTTTCTATCTCCAGCATTTATCACAGTGACCAGCAGATAGTAGGAACTTAATAAATGATTATTGACTGTTTAATAAATTTGCTCACTGAATTGAATTCAACTGCAGTAAATTCTAGCAATAACTCAATCAAACACAATTGAGACATCAAATCCTAAATATGGTATCAGTGAGGACTTTGATAATATACATAAGGAAATAGGCTCATCAAAGATATCTTTCAATGATTATTAATTTTAACCTAAGTCTTATTTCTCCTGATTACAACTTCTACAAAGGAAGGAGTCAGCTAGGTCTCAGAGAATAGAGTGGTGGGCCATGAGGCAGGAAGACCTAACTAACTAGACACTCACCAACTGTGTGACCCTGGGCGAGTCACTTAACCTCTGTTTTCCTGATCCATTGGAGAAGAAAATGGCAAACCACTCTTGTATCTTTGCCTAGAAAACCCCCAAAGGGGTCAGACGTGACTGAACAACAAGGTATAATGATAATGTCATTAAAACCCTTGTGGAGTACAGTATTTTGAAGAAAATGCATTGCAAACCTTAAGGTACTATTGAGATATTAGTTATTAATATTAGCCAAATTTCTTCACTTAACAATTTTCTAGTTCAGATCTATTTAATGCCTTCTATATGTCAGGCACTGTGCTAAGTGCTGGGGATAAAAAGAAAGTCATGAAAAGAAAAGAAAAACCCCTAAGATTCAGTGATTTTCTTGAAGTCAGTCAGTAACTCAACTCTTGTCTCCAAACTATCCTCCAGTCCCTCCCGCAAATATAACCCACCCCTCATTTCCTTACCATATACATACAAACTAATTTAAAGAAATGATAGTGACCTAAGAGTAGGCTATTGAAGTTTTAATTGCTATTGAAGTTAGAGCTCCATTCTGTGAATAGCTAAGCATCTAAAGTGGTTTGAATAATCCTCCTCAATCACTTGAGAAGAATAATTTGGTGAACAATTACAGGTCAATTCCAATTCATTTTCCCGAGAGGATTAGGTGTATCCCTACTTTAATTTTGACATGTAGAATGACCATTGCTCTTTACTTTAGCCTATGTGAACTTGGGGAATTTTTGATTTGTGACCATATTTATGACATATGCACGATAAAATAAGATATTGAGTCAGAATATGTTTCTCTGTGGAGGTTGACTAGAGCTGTGTAAAAGTAATGGCAGCTTTAGGAAGGAATTCTTATTCTGATGTTCCATGTTTGGAACCATAATGCAATCATGGGAAAGGCACGATTCCCACCTGGGCAGAACAGTTCTTAAAGCATCTTACTCATTATTATACCTGTAGTTTGTGTATGTGTGTGTGTGTGTGTGTGTGGGTAAAGGGGGAGGAGGAGAGAAAGGGAGGAAGGGGGAAAGACAGATATGCAGAGAGGGATGGAAAAAAGACAGAGAGAGAGAGATAGTAAGGATAAGGAACGATTGAGGTTGGGAAAATGACGTTTTTGTTTGTGTGTATTGTGTGTGTGTGTGTGTGTGTGTGTGTGTGTGTGTGTGTGTGTAGGGGGGAATTCAATGCATTGTTTGGAAGGCAGAGGTAAAAATAAGAGAAACTGAGGGGAGGGAGCAAGAAAAGCTAAAAGCAGGTGAGAAAGATAAGTTTGATGCTAGGCCTCAGCCCAAGAAACTCTCATGGACATCATGCTAGAAAAGTTGACTGGAATTTTTAAAACAATTCATTATTCATCTATGGGCTTTCGTTTTATGATTGTTATTTTGACCCCTTTCTTCCAATAAAACCTACATTTGTAAGGGGTGCATGGGGTATTCAGGAAGACAAGCACCACTGTTGTGAGGGTTTGCCATGCCCTTTTCAGAGTTGCTCATCTGCCTTTGGTATTCACCTGATTCACCCAGCCCTCACCTGTGGCTCCTAGAAGCATGTAGTGTCCACACCCAGTCAACCATCTTGGCAGACAGGTTAAACAGGTAAAGGGTAACTGACAGGCCTCAAACTTATCAGTGAGTTAGGTGGATATCTGCCCCAAACACATAAAGACTTTCCCCAATGGAATGGGCAGAAGAAAAGAATCTTTTCCAATGGCCACCGAAGGCGGCTGAAGCAGGCAGTGTGGAGTGCTAGGTGCTTGGTCAGGCTTATCAAAGATGCCAAAGTCATCCACTGCATCCTGAGCCATTGCCAGTAGTCTTGACTTTTGTCTTGCAACTGGACTTCCATGACTCAGGAAAAGAGTGAATCTGATGACTTTGTGCAACTCTGCCTCAATTAAATATAATTCATGTGCAAGTCAAGACATCACTCTGTGATGCCATTGGTTCTTCTGGAAAACAAAAGACAAAAAAACCCAACATCTGTAAGAATTTAGAGATTGTGCTTATGTGTATGGATTTGATGGCAATACAGCGACCTGTCAAAATTAGAGAATTTTAATAGATTTAATAGAATATTAATTTCCACTTGCTGCCCCCCTCCCCCACAATAATATAACATGGTTGCTTTGTGTGTGGGGAAATTTCTGGTATTTAGGCTAGAAAAGAAATATATGTCTGTCACAATTCCTTGGGGATATTCACCTTGCAGTTCACCTAAATTATGCTAAATATGTATAACTAGATGATCTGTTATCTAGTCAATTTAGAGGTTTTTTACAATGATAAGGGGCCCAAATCTATTCATTCCTGGCCCCTCCTGAATTATTCTTGCCAGTATCTTCTTAGTTTGCCATAGGGAATCCATCCAGAGAGTTTGAGATAATTGTTACTTTTTCTTACCAAATCAAGGATACCAGTGGAGCTTTTATATCAGCCATAGGTCACTGCTCAGCCTTTCCATGTGAATGTTTATTTCTGTTCTTCTTCAAAGCTCCTCATTGGTTACATATTGCTCAATGCCATCAGGTGTTTTCTCATTGCCCTTTATGTGACAATCATTTTCAGATCCTCTTAGGCTATAGTGTTCCATGTATCACTGCCAAAAAGAAGCACTGGTAGAATATTGTTATAAAAATAAAGTCTTCAAAAAAATTAATGAAGTCTTCTATTTCTAGGAAAATTTGTGATCCTTAAACTTTGCAAGTTCCTGAAGGCAATCCGGTCACTTATGGGCATCTTGGAAATATGCCCATTTTTAATCATGAGATGCTCACGGGGCTTTTGTAGACAATGATAAAAGTCTGTTCTGTTAGAAAGACGGATATATTCTGAATTCTGAATTTATATAACATTTGATGCCTGTGTTATGAGCACTTCAGTCACAATTCTCAAACAAGAAGCTTATGGTCTTGATAGACTATCTGTGTAGCATATAAATGTAAATAAAATAACATATTTTTCATATATCTTGCTTCTTTTGAGGCTGATATGACTCATGTCATATTAATTAATTAGGAAAACAATGTTTGATCTGTGAGGCTAGGCTTTATATAACACTGTTCATCAAATTTATGCTAACATCTGATAAAGGAGCTACACTGTGGGCATCTTAGAATTGAATTGATGTTCTCCCCCCACACCTCCAGCAGTTTGCTGTGACCCTGGATCTCTTTTTTTTTTTTTTTCCTGTGAAGAGAAGAGAGGGGAGAGTGACAGAGAGAGCAGGTGGTGTGGTAAATTTACAACCTTTTATTCCATTTTTAGTGGGGGGGGGAAGTGCTGTCCTTACAACAGCACAAGCAGGCTGAAATGTACTTCATCATTCCAGCTGAAACTCTTATAAGTCCAGATGTGTGATGGCCTTCAGCTCTAAATCAGGCCTTGTACTTTAAACATGACCTTCCCTTAGGCACTGTGATAACATCTCTTGCCCAAGTTTCATGTACACAAATTGAATCAGGGTACTTTAGCCACATCTTTCCTAGCAACTCTACGTATTGTTGAGAATAATGAACACCGAAAGTTTTTTTTTTTTCCCCTCAATTTCTGACTTGCCCACTTCTCAGCTTGTATTGTAATGGTAATGATGAATTTATTTTCTAGATCTGAACAAAGAAAAGAATAAAGTACAGCTGGGGGAAAAAAAAATCTCTGTGCATTCCATGCAGCGTAGACAAATAAATAACAGGGAAGCTTCAGTAATTTTTACAAAAAAAGTATTTCTAATCTCATTTAAGATATAGAATAAAGTAAGACAAACTATCAAGGCCCCTCAGTCACCCCAGAAGCCTCCTGTATTCCTTAAAACTCCAGTTTCATGGTATTCATTATGGAATTCTTCAAATGCTGCCTGAAGCACCTGTTTGTATCTGAAGTGCCACTTGACAAAGGATTTTTTGAAAAATCACAAATACATTTAAAAGTTGCTAACAGGGTCGATGTGACCAGCATAATCAGGAGAAGGTGAGATTTGAACACATAATTATAAGTTTTAACTTCCATCCTTGTTTCACACAATACTAACTATCCTTTTCGTGCTCTCAGGTTCTACCTCTTGAGCTTCATTTTGTAAGCACCAATCACTTGAACTTCAATATCCTGAAGATTAGCCATTTCAAGAGCCATATGGCCTTACCTACTGAAACATGCTAATAGAGTAAGTTCCAAAGACTAGGAATCTCCCTGCTCCCCACTTCTTCATTCAAGGCAAATGCCACCACCAAATACTGAAATATTACACTGGATATATTTGATGTATATTGCAAATATTAAAAAGGGTGATTTAGTTGGATTTTTCTTCAGCTCTTAGATTGCTTCTGAAAATCACCTTAGTCTAGCACACATTTGTGACAGATTTATTAAAGACAAGTGATGTATTAAATCCTGGGAAGTTATATTTTACATTAAAGGTAAATTAAAACTATAAATTTAATGTGTTCACAGATGAGCCCAGTCTTCAAAAGTGGTAATCAGTTGCTGTTTAATTTTCCTGGACTGGATTGCTTCATCAAGACCTACTAAGCCTCTCTGGATATCTTGCCTACCCCCATATGCTTGACATTTGGTTCATTAAGAATCGGTTTTCATGATCATTACAATAGAAGATGCCCTGCTTTATTAAGAAGAAATAATGGCGTTGCCTTGGCCATAATTGAATCTAGAAGAGGTATCTGTTGTTCTGCAGAATGGCATATTCGGGAAGTGAAATAATTAACCTCAAGACAATGGCTTCCTCTGCCTAAATAAACTGAGTCCCTTAGTACTTTAAAAGTACTTTTTTTTTTTTATTAGAAAGAAAGTAAGGTTTTTTTTTTTTTTTCTGAGCAAGTTAGCCTGCCTGGCAAATAACTGTTCTTTGTTTGTTTATTTGTTGTTATTGTTCAATGGGGGGTGGGAGGGGGGAGGAGGGCAAACAAATGCTTGTTAAATGAAAATAAAAATGGAAGATTTTGCTTGAACAAACTAGTCTGCCTGACAAATTATTATGTCCTAGAGAACTTTTTTTCTCTTGTGAAAGAATTTTTAAAAAAAATTTAAGTCACAAAGTCAGAATAAATAATAAAGTAAACCACTAATAATTTTTTATGCAAAGCATTAAAGATGAGCTTATTTTTTCCCTTTTTTCTTAAAGCATTGGCTAAGAAAAAAAATTAAGATTACTTATATTTAAATGTTGCATAAAAGTAGGATTTTTAAAAACAATAGTTACTAGACAGAGTTCTCTAAAGAAATAGAGAATAAAGGAATAATTTATTTATTTATTCAACAGATATTTAGCAAACACCTTCTACGTCTAAAGTCTGAGGGGAAGCTAGAGCTTAAGTAGTAACTTTCCCTTTAGGTAATTCAAGACCAACAATCTATTTTTAAGGAAAATGACCATGGTTTAACTCGGATTATTTCAATTTGTTACCTGTGTCCACCAAAGTTACTTGAGAAATCACTCATTTCTACTCTTCATTTGTTCATTGCATCACCAACCCTAACAGGATGGTTCCATGTTTCTTTGAAGAATTTTCCTTTCTGCTTTAGTCCTTTTTCCCTGAGATTACCTTTTATTTATGCTGTATATCTTTCATATGTGGATAGTAATCTGGATTTTTGTTTCCCTCATTAAAATATAAACACCTTGAGGGAAGGGACTGTGTTTTGTTCTCTTTTTATCCCCAGGGCTTAACATAATACCTGGAAAATATCTATAATTTTTAGAGCTCCTTAAAGCTTTGTTAAGTGGTATACAAATATCATATCATTGCATTTTCATACTATCTGTGGGAAGTAAGTGCTATTATTATCTTCATTTTACAGATAAGCAGAATAAAACCCTCAATGCTATTAAGTGTCTAAGATTTGATTTGAACTTAGGTTTTCCTATCTTTATGTCTGCTACTCTATCCACTGAACTAACTAGATGTAATAAGCACTTATTAAATGCTTGGCTCACTCTGACTCATTTGCATCAAGTTTTATTTTTGTGGATAGGAATAAATATCATTAGTTATTTTAACTATTTGTTTACCACTACAGATAGAAAAATCTAAACTCGTTCTGTATGAAGGCCTTATATGTCTATCTACCCCTCCTTTTCTTTTTCTTTTCTTTTTTGTAATAAAGAAACTAACAGAAATGGCTTGGCAGAGCTTCTATTAGACTCTGACTACACCTGGCTTACTTTTTGGAGGTAGTCAAACACTGTCATTGTATAATAGAAGTAAAGAAAAACCAAGATATTTTTTGCAGTAGGTATGTGATTTAACCACATTTTAATTAAATAATTGCTTTGAAGACCAATTTTATTATAATTAGGTTAGCAGCAGATGTGTTCTATAAAGTCAAGATTTCTAAAACAGAAAGACTTAAGGAATGCACTAAAAAAGTCACAGGTCAATCCATTGTATTTCTTGAACTGTACAAGGTTAAGTGTTGACAATTGTAATTAAAACCCTTTGCCTCTGAATTTTTTGCATCTGTTGCAAAAAAAAAGTGCATTGATAAGTATTAGTGGTAAATAAGTTCTCTTAATGTTAACTTTAGAAGTATAATAGCTTATTTCTTGAGACTGTCTATGCAAATAATCAGGTCATTATGCTTTTAAAAGAAGAGATGGTTTATAAATTTTCACTTTGGGGGCTGATTTTGTGTATTTTCAGTTCAAAGCTCACTTTTAAAATGTATTTCAAAATGGAATTTTGTGACAAGATTGATTTTGGATATTCGTAATCTTCCATGAAATCGTAGAACTCAAAACTATAATGAATCATGTAGTCGAACCTCATCATTTTATAGATAAGGACTCTGATGCCCAAAATGACTTGATAAATATCATACATGTAGTAGAGCAAAAACTAGATACCAGATCTCCTGACCAACAGTCTACATCTTTTTGCCCCATTAAATCATGTCATCTCTCAGATAAAAGCAACGATGAAGATGTTAGTAGACAATCTCTAGTTGGTTATAGACATTCTCTTGGTACAATACAACATAAAATGACAAGTCATTTGGATTAGCAAAGATAATTTCAAGTTTTGTTTTGTTTTTATCCTCATTCAATGTCTCAGATTTTATTCATTCTTAAGGATATTTTCTACTTCTTTCCAAATTGATAAATAAAATATATATATATATATTTATATATATATGTATATATGTATACATACACCCATTTATTATCTACGTCAGTATGGATATAGTTACAGATAGATAAAAATATAAATCTATAACTGGCAGCTAGGTGGTGCAGTAGGTAGAGTGTCAGCCCTGGAGTCAGGAGGACCTGAGTTCAAATTTGACCTCAGACATTTACTAGCTTTGTAAACCTGGGCAAGTCACTTAACCCTGTTTGCATCAGTTTTCCCATCTGCAAAATGAGTAGAGAAGGAAATGGCAAACCACTCCAGCACCTTTTCCAAGAAAACCCCAAATAGAATAATGAAGATTTGGACAAGACAATAGGGGAAAAGGAAAAGACCCTATATGTTCTAAAATGTTTATAGCAGCTCTCTTTGTGGTGACAAAGAACTGGAAATTGCAAGGATGCCTCTCATTTGAGGAATGGCAGAACAAATTATAGTTTATGATTGTGATGGAAAAGTACTATGCTATGAGAAATGATAAGTTCAATGATTTTAGAAAAACATGGAAAGACTTGCATGAAATAAGAGCAAAATGAGCAAAACAAGAGAACATTGTATATAGTAACAGTAATATTTGTTTTATAAATGACTTTGAAAGAAACAGTCATTTTGACTATTATAAATATGCAAATTAACTATAAAGGACATTAACAAAGACACTATCTGTATCCAGAGAAGAATTAATAAATAGAAATATGGATGGAATGATTTTACATATATGTCTGTATGCGTAAATGTGTGTGTATATGTATACATGTATGTACTTGTGTGTTATATACATGTGTATATGTGTGTATATACACATATATGCATATAGTGTGTGTGTGTCTAATGGTAGCCATCTCTAGGGTGGGGGGAGGGAATAAAAAGGGGAAAAATAAATTCACACGATAACTTTATTATATATTTAAAAGGAATTTGAAGTTGTAACATAATATATTTGCAATCATCTTTTATTATATTATATTATTATGTTATATATTATATTATGGAATTGCTTGTTTTCCATAAATGAAAATTTTTAAAAAAATAAAACAACGCAATTATAACTAGATAGATAGATAGATGTGTATAGATATAAATATACATATAGTGGTGTATGGGGTTCTCAAGAAGTACTCGCACCTCTTGTGTCAGGGCTTGCTGAGCCCTTTTAAGGGCTGCTCATCTATCTTCAGGATCTACCTGGCACTCAACTCTCACTTGTGGCTCCAAGAAGCTTTAGCATGTGCAGCAGCCACACTTCAGTAAACTGTCTTGGCAGATGGGCTAAACCAGATTGAAGATAACCAATGGCCTTCAAACCTATTAGGGAGTTAGGTTGTGTCTACCCAAAGCATGTTACAACTTCCCCTCAGTGGAACGGGCAGATGAGGACATTCAACAGCCATGAAGGAAGCTGGAGCAGGCACTGTGGAGCACTTAGAGCTTGGTCAGACATTAAAGAAATCAATGTCATCCACTGAATCCCAGACCATCACCAGTAGTCTTGACTTTTGTCTTGCCACTGGACTTCCTGACTTCTTGAAACTCTACCTCACATAAATCCAATTCATTCATGACTCAAGACATCACCTCATGATGTCAGTGGTGCTCTTCAAAAATGAAGGACAGGACAATAACAACTACACACACACACACACATACACATGTTAACCTGTCCATTTGTCTCTCTATATGAAAAGAAAAAGAAAAAAGAAAAAGCTTTGTCCTTTGTCCCAAAGTGAAAGAGGATAAAGGCAGAGTTAAAAGGAAGAAAATGACCTGAAAATGATTCAAAGATTGCAGTTACATTTAGGATTTCCTTTCCTAATTTTTTTTGGGGGGAGGGGGCTTGAAGAACTTTTGGTCTTGAGTAGTATTTCCAAGATAGTACTGTGGAAAGAAGTTATTGGAATGACTTTTAAAAAATAATGATTTCAGAATTAGAACCACAGAGACCTCTGAGATAATTCAACTAGGTCTGGCCCATGGCTGAATTAGAATCTCCTTTATGGCATCTCTTAAAAAGCAGTTGTCTTAGTTCTTGCTTAAACATTTCCAATGAAGGAGAGTAATTTTGTAGGAAACAATTTAGATAGCTCCAATCATTAAGAAGTGTTTCCTGATGCTCAGCCTAAATATTCCTGTCTACATCACCTGTTGCTTCTATTTCTTGGCTTTGGGTTCACATATAGCCTGTCACTTACTTGAAGAGTATTATCAAATCTCCATTAAGTCTGTTTTTCTACATATTAGAACTAAGATAAATACCCCTAGTTCTGTGACTGAAAACACTGAAGCTTAATATGAGTTTTCCTTCTCCCACCTCCCCATTAAGTCTCTCTCATTTGAACCTGGCAACAACATTATAAGGTATTGAGGTGTTTTTATGGATTTTTTAATAAGTAAGCTGAAGTCCAGAAAAATTAAATGACTTGATTATAGTTGTACAGCTAGAGTTTGTCTACTAATATTTTCATTGTCTGACCCTCCCAGTTCTTTTTCTTTCTTTCTTTTTTTTTTAAAAGGGGCCATCCCTTGACTCATTTCTTAAATAGGCCTATTCACTGAATAGGTGTTACCTCACTCCAAGTGAGATCTTGAAAAGATCTTAGCTTGAAAACGTCAAGGTCTCTCATTGCATCATGGGCCATCTCCAGTTGTCCTGATCCATATCAGACCACTGGACCTAGATGGCTCTAGAGGAGAAAGTGAGGCTGGTGACTTTGCACAGCCCTCCCTCACTCAAATCCAATTCAATTGCAAGTCATGTCATCATCTCTCTGATGTCATGGTCCTCTTTGAGAACAAAGGAAACATCACCACCACAACAACTGATGTATTAGAGACAGTACCTATATCTAGGTCTTTATGCACCTATATCTACCACTCTATCCACATTACCATACTTAAATATGCATTTTAAACTCAATACCACTATTGCTGCTTCGACTTTCTCAATCTAAACTTTTATTTGAGTTTCAGTCAGAAAATTACTTTTAATTTCTATTTTTACCACTGGTGGCTAGCCTTAGTCCATTTGGATCACCTTTATATAATGATAGAGGGGGACTAGCTGTGACTAGTGAAACTGTCAACCTTTGCTCTATTTTCTCCTAGCAACCAAATTGCTGCATTGTGGAGTTAACAAACTTTGTCCTTCTTCCCTCTATGATAAAATATAATATAGTGAGCACTGTCTAACCTTGCTTTCCCAGAGAAAAATTGGTTTCAACTCCCCTTCAGGGTTCTCTTGAGGAGTTGAAGTGTCTCTTGTCTAACATTATTGGCTTGAGTCCCCATTCTGATGTGTTTCTTTCAATATAAATTCTTTACCTTTAATGTCTACTTCAACTATATACTCCCCAAGTATGTCCTGTAAGGAAAGGAGGGAGGGTGGCCTGTGAGAGAAGGCAGTAAAAGTCTGATTTTGTTTGTTTGTTTGTTTTGTAAATAAAAGGGGTAAATGGACCCTTTCTGAATTACTGTCTTGGTGTTTCAGATCAAAATTTTTTACCTCTGGATTATTTTTTTTAATGGATTCTCATATCATTTTGATTTTCCTTTATAATAATATATGGAGAGGGGCCTGGGAGGTAACTGGGAGATTTCTCTGAAGCCATCCTATTTGGGCTACCATAGGGAAGCAGCTCTGCCATACAGTATTTTCCTAAGGACCCAACTACAGTCTTCATTTAACTCTATCTCTGAGCCATCACATCCAATTAGACAGAATACATTTGTCAGGATTTGTAAAGCTAAAGGTTCCCTATATTTTAGTTTTTTTTTTATAACCTTCTCATGCTGCCCCCTCTTTTTCCCCCTTTTCTCTCACCATTCTCCATTTTCTTTTTTACCGTTGCTGTTTTCTGACTTCCCTGTGAGCACCTGAAATTGCCATGCTAAACCTATAAAAAAAAGAGGCTTTTTTTTTCCTTGAAGTATCATCTCTATTACAAACACTTCAGACTCATAAAGAGTTGTTACTCTCTATGTTAAGTAACTTGTCCAGAGTCACATAGTAAGAATGTAGCTCAAGGCAGAATTTGAAACCAGCTCTTCCAAGACCAATTTTATATCCTTTATGCCATTCTCACTATTAAAAAAATTTTTGAATAGGTACTGTGAGATTTCATTAGTATAAAGAATTCTCAGATAAGGAAACTCCTACCAATGAAGGCTAAACCTTCTGTGGAGTCTGTAGTCTCATGGAGTTTCATAGATCACTGACAGGTTAAAATGGCTTGCTCAAGGTCACACAACTAGTATGTGTCAGAGATGGTACTTAAACTAGGCTTTCCTGGTGCCAAATCCAGCTCTCTATCCAGTACACCACCCTGTATAGATACAAAAAGAAACAAATTAAATAATTCAAAGTCTTTAAATAAGATTCACCATCAGTCCACTTTAATTGCGTAGAAAATCAAAGAGCTCTGGATTTAGAGTTGGGAGACTTGGATTTAAATTCTGCCACTGACACTCATTAACCACTTAATCTTGGCAAAGTTCTTTTTGAGCTTCAATTTCCTCATCTCTAAATTGGGAATAATAATACTTGTTCTGTCTGTGTAACAGGATCGTGAGCTTCAAATGAAATAAGGCACTTTCTTAGAACTTATATCAATGTCAATTATTATTGACCCATATTAAGTTTCTAATTTCAACATTGCTATTAGTAAATGGGCTACTTACTTCATTCTAAAACCATAGCAGGACTCAGATATTTGATTAATCTAACAATAAAAGCCTAGAGCAAGTAAACTGTAAACACAGGGTCCTAAAACTTTCCTTTTTTCTGATGCTCAGTAAGCAATGGCAATTCTATAATTTCCTGATTCAGAGCAATCTTCCTTTGGCTAATGAAAACTTTTAATTAAAACAACAACAACAAAAACAATAATTTATCATAAGTAATATTAAACATTAACAAAATAAATTAAATTTATTTGATAACTATTTACATTTAAATAAATGAAATTCACCCCTAAAATGAGCTGGCTTTTTCATTCACTATCTCTTATTCCATAGATAAATCTGGACCCTAAAGAGAGGCAGAGTTTGTTTGTTTTTCCATCCAAATAAGTGCCCTTTAATGATAAAAATGAAAAGGTCACTGGTGTACCAAGCCTGGTGGTTTCATTTGCTTGGAAACTAAAAATAAATGGAAAAGAAATGAATAACCCATTAGATTCATTCATGAAACACATTCTGCCCATAAGAAAATATTTGATCTTTCCTGCAGGTGTTAACCAGAAACTAGTCCCCACCATAGCTAACCTAGTGACAAAAAGATAAATGAGCCCCAGAATTCACACAGTAGCTTGGGTGTAGCTAATAAATAAATGCCACCAATTCCAGAAACTTCAGCACAAGTGTAACCTTCCCCCAAAAGATTTTTCTGATAATGCCCAGAATATAGTTTTTGAATAAGACACAAAGGTATTAAATAAGACCCAGATAATGCTGATACCCTGAGTTCAGGAAGCAGGTTTATAACTTATCAATCAGCCAGAATACTTACTGCTTATTAGTTAAGCAAGTTGCTCTTGAAGATACATAAACCATCATACCAAGGAAAAAGGCTATCTAAAGAAATGCTTTCTTGACCCTCAATCCTCCTCTCCCCCACAAAGCTATGCACACATTCTCTACTCTTTCAGCTGTGCAAATTACCATGTATCTGTATAATTCAGGAGCAAAACAAAACCGAGATTGGCCTAAAGGGAAAAGTAAAGTGGGGCTTAAAAAAAGTAAAGTGGGACTCTGAGTCACTTCTTTCTATTTTCTTCCTCTTTAGTTTTCAAGGGAAGGGAGTTTGGGCAGAAGAGACACTGAATTTCTTTTATGTATCTAAGTTGGTTTTTAATTGCATATATATATGAAAAGCTATGGGCCAGTCTATGGCTGGATTCTGGAAAGAAGTGATGTTACTGCCTAGTGAGATAGGAACCAACAAGGATTTAGTGAGATTATTGGCCATAAGAATTTTTTTTTAATAGCCTATTAGCTAATATCAGCCAAAGATATACTATACTAGTACTTTGCCATACTTACTCTTATTTAAAGTATGATATATATAAAATTATCATATGTGGTATTGTTAAATGTCCAGAACCCAAATTAGACAATGCCAGACTCCAAAGAAGAGGTGACTTAAAATATCTCATAAACTCTAGGGCAGCAGAGAAATAATTAAGATAATAAAGGAAAATCTAATGTTCTCTGAGTATTGTTGAAGAATATATATATATATACACATATATATGCACGTGTGTGTGTGTGTGTGTGTGTGTGTGTGTGTGTGTGTGTGGAGAGAGAAAGAGAGGGAGAGAGAGAAGGATCTTCACCACAACATTAAACATTCTTAGATAAGACCATACTTAAAAGTACATTTATTACTATAATATTTTGTAGTTGTTTTCTTTTCGTTGCTCACTTTTATGCCCTTGCTATTATACATTTAATTCCTCTTATCATGTGGATAGAATGGTAAACCACATTGTTTATGAGTTAGCATTGTACCTGACCGAGGTGCTCAGTTTCATTTGTGCATGTTTCTTTCCGAAAAAAAAAAAGAAATCAATAAAAAGTCATTATGGGAAAGGTGATAAAGGAGGGGGAAAGGAGAAAATGAATCAATTCTTCTAATGTTGGTGTGCATATCTATAGTTATGTGGATAATATGCTGTGCATATTTATGAGCAGGGGAACATGAAAACCATAGCAAAAGGGACTTCGGTGACTTCTAGGTAGAATTAGATTTTCATATATTTTTCGTAACAAAAAAAACAGAACTACCTACTTAATTTCAGTTATGTTAAAAATCTGCATTATTCTGAAAAGTAGGTAAATAAGATCCTTTGGGGGGGAGGGGAAAGCTTTCACCAATATGGCTTTTAGGCACAGGTTAAACATCTGCTATCTTGGTGATGCTATAGGGCTATAAATCACAGAACTCCAAGACAAATAAGTGAATGAAGAAAAGAATAGATGAACAAATTACAAAAAAAAAAATTAAAAACTTACTTTGTGCCAAACTTTGTGCTAGAGATGGTAACACAAAAATATGACAGTTCCTGTTTTCAATGAGCCCATTTTCTAAAAGGAGGAGGAGACACATATAATGAAGTGGAGACCACAGAAAAGTGTTTTGGATTAGGAATCACAGATGGAGCCACAGGGAATTCAATTGACTTACCATTTTCCAGAAGCAAAGGGAAAAATTAATGTTATTGCTTTTCCCAGAGCAAGAACAGTAAGGAGATAAAGGGAGAGTACTCTATAGGAGGAAGAAGGCTGCATAGCAAGGAGCTACAGATGCTAGTGTCTAAGGCCAGCAAGATATAGAAGGTTACATGTGTTTGATCTAGCCAAGATAGCACAGCTCCAGGGTGGTGATCAATTCAAGAAATGAATGAATTGGGGCACCTAAGTGGCGCAGTGGATAGAGCACCAGCCCTGGAGTCAGGAGGACCTGAGTTCAAATCTGGCCTCAAACCAAACACTTGACACTTACTAGCTGTGTGACCCTGGGCAAGTCATTTAACTCCAGTTGCCTTAAAAAAAATAAAAAGAAAAAAAAAGAAATGAATCAATTAAGTCACATAGAACACAGTCTCAAGGAGATTCAGAGTGCAAAAGATTCTGTCAGGATGTCAAGAAGATGGCTAGGGAGGATGGCTGGATAAGATGTATATGGTAATCATGCAATGATCAAACAAGAATCAAAATTCTCAATGATCCAAATGGCAATGATTTGTGTAAGCTGCTATCATCAATGATTTGCTTTTGAGAAAGGGTATAAAAGTCATTATCTATTACAACTGTGACTAGAAAATGAGGTTAGCTAAACCTGCCAGAACCTGAGCTCTGGTAATACAGTTTTGGAAAACTCAGAATCATCTCCACATTACAATGAGAAAATGAAATAGGAATTTTAGGCCACACTCACAGGAAACAAACTGCCAACTTCAGTAACTTGTGTTTTCCTATGGGTGGTCAATCCCATGGGGAGAAAATGAATTCATTTTAAGGTGCTCCTCTCTTTTTTCCTATACAAAGGCAAGTCAGAAGGTTAGGACCATCATCAAAGTTCTCCTACAATCAGTTCCATAGGAAGACCTAACAATTGGAAATGAGTAAAACTAAAATAAGTTGCCTGGTGATGGAGTGAGTTCCTTATCACTGGATATTTTCAAATGGAAACTCTGTAAAAACTCATCAGGGATGTTTGAGAAGAGTTCCATCCATCATACTTGGTGTTAGAATAAATGGCCAGTAAAGTACACGTAACTGTTAGATCTTATGATTATGTATCTTTATTTGAGATATAACTCCTGAGAAGATATGCATTTACAAGGTACAATGCTACAGCAAAGTGGTGCTGTATAATAGAAAAGTGGAACAAGAAATAACTTCCCTTTATGTTCTTTGTTCTTATTTACATATATTTAAGAACTTTCATCATGTTTTAGTGCACCTAGACACAAATCCACTTCTCCTGTGGCTGGGAGATAGAAACGTATCAAACCCTTACAAATTTGCCAAGTTTTGTTGTTTATACTTCAATAATATAGTTCCCACCTGCTTCTTTCGTCTTGTTCACAAAGCCACCATCCTGGTTCAGACCTTCATCAACTCTTAACGGTACTATTGTAACCACCCTTTAATTGGTTTACTGTCTCCTTTCTCTTTCCAATCTTTCTTCCATCCAGGTACCAAATTGATATTCCTAAACCACAGATTTGACAATGTCACTCAAATGTTTGACAAGCCTATTAGCTACCATTGACCCCTAGGGTAAAATGCACACTCCTCTTTGAGTATCTTTCTCAATCTGGCCTATTCTTGCCATTCCAGGTTTATTGCTAAACACTTTTGCTCAAATAGTCATATTACATCCAAACTGGCTTGATTATAATTACCAATATATGACATTCCATCTTCTCTCTTTGTGTTGGTTATTCTCCATTCCAAGAATGGAGTGAATACTCCTTCCTCATCTCCATATACATACATCATCAGCTCAAGAGTTTATCCTAATCCCCTCTGACTTTAGTGATCACACTCTGAAAACATATTGATATATGCATGTGCATATACGTATTTATTCAATGTTCTACATACATATTATTTCCACTCTACCCTCAGTAGATTATGTGGTCCTTGAGGTCAGGGATTGTTTCATTTTCGTCTTTGCATCCCTAGGGCCTTTCATAATGACTTGGCACACAGCAGTTGCATAATAAATATTTGTAAAATAAATTCTTCTCTAGAATAAATTATCATCAATAGGATATGAGTGAGACAAGTAGTTTTTTTTTTCCTTTTTTAGGTTTGAAAAGCATTTTTCTAATATTCAATCTAATAAAAGCAGAGATGATCATTTATGCAAAGATTTCTACCGATCATAGCCCATCTGTGAATGCACAAACTAAGGTCTGTAAGATATTGCTGGTAATCATATTTCTAAATGTTCAGTATGTCACATTTTTGTCTAGAATTGGTAATAAGGACACTTTTTTTTTTCTTTAACTCAAAGTTAAAGAGGCAGCATGGTATACCTGAACTTAAGGTCAGGAAAATATAGGTTAGAATCTTACTTCAGATAATTAATAGCTTTGTGACCCTGGACAAGTAACAATCTTTATGAGTATCAAAGAAAAGTTATGATTTGCAATGGTATCTTGACCTTTAAAAACTAGGATCTGAAAGCTAAGGTATTGGTGTCTCAAAGCTAATTTATTGGTGTCCTTCCCAGATCCCACTAGGTGGGCCTGGGCAAGGAGGAATTTAGGAGAGAGGTGCATACTTTTAAAAGTACTCATAAACCCCTTAGCACTTTTTTTTTCATTTTACAGAATAGGTAAGTAATGTTGAGATAAGAGAAGTGGTTTTCCAAGTGCCTCATGGTTAGCACTTGTTGGAGATGGGACTCCAACCACACCAAGTTTCACACTCTTTCCATTCTACCACACTAGAATCTTTCTTGGGTAAGAGAGGTCTGGGAATTGACTTGTAGCCCAGGAAGAGCAGAAGTGCTATATGTGGTAGGCCATGTTCTCCTTTCCATTCATATTCTCTACTCTTAACCACAGCCTCTATGTGTTTGTCAATAGCTACCATGAAGAAATCCAAATAAATGACCACTTCAAAAGAAAACCTTTAGAATTCCTGGATAATTCAAGAAGAGATACAACTTTATGCAAAGTGATAATTAAGAGCTAAATACTTAATTTTCTGATTTATCCAAAAGGTGCATGGGAGTATCCTTATTATAGCTCCCCTCCCAATAAGAACTTAAAAAATAAATAAATAAACTCACTGCTCACTGAAAGAGCATAGGCTGAAATTACTACCTGTCGGTACTTTTCCAATGACTTTCTAACTGAAATTTATATCTCAAATCTCTCCACTTTCAAATTTACCTTTCATACTGTTCTTAGACTGATTTTTTCCCCTCGGGGCATGGACCTAGACACATCATTCCTCTGTTTTGTGAGCTTCAGGGCTACCCATTATTTATTGAATTAATTGCTAAATATTTTGCCCAATAGTCAAAGATTTATGTTCATTCAGGAGCTTTATTTTATATTACTCTTTTCTAAATCAAGTCAATAAGCATTTATTAAGCACTTATTACATGTCAGAAATTGTCTAAGTTCTAGGGATACAAAAGGCAAAAACAGCCCATACTACCCTCAAGGAGCTCCAAATCTAAAAAGCAAAATAGTGTGAAAAAACTATGTACAAGCAAAATATATAGAGGTTATTTGGAGGTAATCTCAGAAGAAAGGTACTGGCATTAATGGGAGCTGGGAAAAGCTTCTTGCAGAATGTCATATTTTAACTAGTATTTAAAGGAGGCCAGAGATGCTAATGTATCACTGACTACTCTGGCCACCCCACTGCCTGAAAGCCAGATTTATTATATTTCACCCTTCTCCTAGTGCTATCTTGTAGCCTTAAGGTGAATTAATGGGGGCTTCTCTCTTCCTCCTTCTCCTCCTCCTCCTCCTCCTTCTCCTGTTCCTCCTTCTTGTTCTTGTTCTTCTTGCCGCTGTTGTTCTTCCAATACATCCCTTTATGCACAGAGCACAAAACTCTGAAGACAGTAAAAATTTAATACATACATGTTTAATTTGGTCTCAGAATTACAGTACCTCCTATTCGAAAAGGATCTATAGTCCAGCTCAGAAGAGAGTAATAATTGCTTGTTCAGTATAGCAAATAAATGGTTATTAAATCATTTCTTGAACACTGATGGTGTTCCTTCAAAAGTAGGGGTTAGGCCACTTGCACTCACTTTGCAATTAGATTAGCTATTACAAAGAAACATTTCCTTCAAAAAATATTATCACAAATATATAAATTTACTCTTACCCTATATATGAGTCTTCATCTTCTTTCCATATATTACCCGAGGCCCCAAGGAGGGGAAAGGCTTAGTTTGATTCCTATAAAGTCCTGACCCATGTTCCAACTTTAAAACTCCCTTTGAGCTTGAGTCCCAGTCACCCTGGTTTCTCCAGTCTTCCCTGCTAGGTTCTCTGGCTACAATTTCCAGCCTGTGATCCTGACTCCAAGATCATCTTGGTTCAAATTCTGGTCCAAGTGGGGATCACCCCTGACACTTGAAAATGAGAAAGAAAACTAAGTAGGTCATGACAAAAGCTCCAACCATGGAGTCTGAAAAGGGATTCAGAAGCGTAAATCGCACTGTTGGATGAACTGTGATCTTTACTCTATGGATAGAGTAGGCAAAGTACACAGAAAAGAGAGCTACTGTACTAGGCTCTTGTCTTCAAAGATTTTGCCTATTCTGTTCATATAGTCAATCAAAGAAGTCTCCTTCAACCAACAGGGTAGAGATTGTGGAGAATCTGGGTACCTCTCTATGTTTGATGATCTGGGCACATGCAGTCCCCCTTACACTAAGAAGCAGGAGTAAAGAGGAAGAGCATTTCAGGAATAGGAGATATCCACTGAAAATGCAGAATCAGGAGATGGATGGTTTTGATCAAGGAAGCAGCAAAAAAGACTAATGTCAGAGAGATAGAGTGATAAAGGGCAGTGAAATATAAGAAAACTGGAAAAATCGGGAAGGGTCATATTACAAAGGGTTTTAAAAGACAAACAGAGGGTTTTATATTTTATCTTGAAAGTAACAGGAAGCTTTTAGACTTTCTTAAATGGATGCGGGTGGTGATATCATTAGACTTGTGCTTTAGGAAGAACACTTTGATAACTGAATAGAGGATGAACTAGAGTGAGGAGAGATTTGAGGCAGAGAGAACCAGAGAAAAGAGAGAACCAGAAGTCTATTGCAATACTACAGCTGTGGGTTGATGAGATCCTGGGTGAAGATGGTGATATTTAGTTTTTCCATAGAAGAAAAGTGGCATGCTGGAGAGAGGTTGTGAAAGTAGAATCTACAGGATGTGAAAACATATTAGCTAAGGTGGTAAGGGTAGTAAAGAGTTGAAATGATGCTTAAGTTGAGAACCTCTGTGACTAGGAGAATAGTGGGTATTTCACAATAATAAGTAAGTTTGGTAAGAAGGTTGGATTTGGAGAGAAACATAATTTAGACATGACATTTTAATGGACTCAATAGACTTCTAGTCTTCTCCTCCTCCTTCTTCTTCTTCTTCTTCTCCTTCATCTTCTCCTTCTCCTTCTCCTCTTCCTCCTTCTTGTTCTTGTTCTTGTTGTTGTTCTTGTTGTTCTTCCAATACATCCCTTTATGCCCAGAGCACAAAACTCTGAAGACAGTAAAAATTTAATACATACATGTTTAATTTGGTCTCAGAATTACAGTATCTCCTTTTTGGAAAGGATCTATAGTCCAGCTCAGAAGAGAGTAATAATTACTTGTTTAGTATAGCAAATAAATGGTTATTAAATCATTGCTTGAAGCCATTAAATGTAAAGGTTCATGATTATAGAAATGTTCCTTGCTCTATTGAAGTTTAAATGATAGACTGGTATAGAAAGGGATGATGTGTGGCTTCTTATGTGGGCACTAGCAGATAGGAATGGAATGTGGTTAGGTCTTTTTCAGAGTTTACCTATAAGTTTTTTTTTCTTCAGTAAAGATTTTGCTTGGGGCACACAAAGTGGAGGGAAAATGGCAAGAGAGATTAGACTTGAATATGAAACACTTTATTAATTAAGGCTTGTTGATAAAATAGTAGAATCAATTAAACTAACCAAGTGTATTTATCATAGAGCTCTATATATGATTTGCTAATAATTAAAGCTGTGCAAAATTAGTAGAGGCTACTTCAAGAAGGAGGGCTTTCTCCATCATTAAAGAAATTTAGAGGCTACATGGTTATTTATTGGGAATGGTAAGGAGGAGATTCCTGCATGGGAGTAATACTGGGACTAAAATGTTTATTTTGACCACGAGATTCTGTTATTCTAAAATAACTGAAAGCTGCTTCACTAGAATATATTCTCCAAAACAAAAATCCTTGATGAGATCCCAGTCATTAGGAAAACAGAAATGCAATGCTGCCCCACACATTAAGCCTTGCTGATGATACTAATCATAGTAAAGTCTGTGGAGATGATACAAAGATCCTTTGCACTGGTGCTACATTTTGTAGGCTCAGAAACCAAGGATTCCAATGAATTTGATGGCAATCACAAAAGTAATGAAGATTGATTAAAAATTCCTGGTGGTAAAGCTATCAAAATGTCCATGGAATATACCTATTCTTAATGACATTGCTATAAGTGTTTTGACTTCATTATCCCAGAGATGACACATGAAGGTCCAGGCTTATTTTCTTAACTTTGAGGATCAAAAGCAAAGCTATTGGACTAAAACCGTCAATGCCTGAGTGCTATACTCGACTCATGTAGTGTGTCGATAAAGAGATGGCTTTCAGAATTTCAGAATATGAGGCTAGCCATAGGAAGATAATTTTGGTCAGCTAATGGTCACTGTATCATTTGAAATAATTCTAACTTTGGGGACAGGAGAGAGAACAATTATAGAATGCCTTTAATTGTCTCATAAATTTTTGTTCTGCTTTGTATCTACAACAGATTCATTTCAACTGGGTTGTGTGGTATATGAAGTAGTTTTAAGGCCTTTTAAAAAAAATCCAACATTGTTGTTTGTCCTTCGTGTCAAAGATTATCAATGATAGCATGGGATCCATCGGATTTAAGTGAGGCAGAGTTACATAAAGTCATCAGCCTCATTCTCTCTTCCAAAAGCCATTGAAGTCTAGTGGCAAGCCAAAAGTTGAGATGAGTGGCTGTGGCCTGGGATACAATGGATGACCTCTGTGTCTTTGATGTCCAAACAGTTCTGATTGTTCCACATTTCAGCTGCCATCATGGCTGCTGGAACAAATTATTCTCATCCACCCATTCTGCTGGGAAAATCTTCACATGCGTGGCGTAGCCATCTCACTAACTCATCTATGGGTCTGAGGCCTACTAGTTAACTTCAACCAGGTTTAACCCATCTACAGAGGCAGTCTTACTGGGGTGTGGCCTCTGTGCATGCCTCTGCTTCTTGGAGCCTCACGCTAGAGGTGAGTGAAGGTAGACACAGAAGGTGGATGAACACCCTGAAAAGGGCTCCTTGAATACCCTGTGAGTCCATATCTAACTCAGTCATTCATTTGAAGTAGACAAGGAATTACACTCAAGGAAATTTTTCTTTCCTGTGTATAATCTTTTAAACTACAAAATGACTCTTTTTAGTCAAATGAAATAGAAAAGATTTACACATTATTTTTGTTTAATTGAAACAACTAGAATATTGGCATTAGAATGGTGCTTTCCTATTGTCTTGCTTACTACTGTTTTCAGACATTTTATACTATTATTTCGAAGTTCTTAGTGTGGTAATGTGTATATCCTTCCTAACTAAAATCAGTTTGTCATGCTACTAAAACAAGATTAATATTGGATTTCATACTTTATGTTAAGTGTGATTATCAGTGTTACCCCCCTGAGAGGGAATTGTCCTCTCCCTTGATATCATTTCCTACAGAGTAAAGATAGAAGGAGACTTAGATAGAGAGATAGAGAGGCTCTGAGAGGAAAGTAAGTTATCCTACTCAGAAACCAGTTTTTAATACTGAGCATTTGATAAGATCAGGCTAGACTCTTAATTCTTTCTCATTATCTACAACAACATCAAGAAAAAGAGTAACACCATTAACAGTAACATGGATTAATAGATAGAGAGGTGGCCAGATAAGTCAGGAAAAGATAGATTCAAGTCCCATCTCTTACAAATACTGATTGTTTAAACCTAAGCATGTCACCTAATCTAGGACTGCAGAGTGTGCCAATCTGTATGGTAGAAGGAGTTTCCTTGTTTAAGAGTCTCTTGTTAGTGAAATTACAAGTCTAGTCCCTACGCATTTAAAGTTTATAAAGCACTTTAAATATATTTTCTCATCTGATTTTTACAACAACCCTGGGAGGTAGGTGCTATAATTATCCCCATTTTAAAGATGTGGACATTGAGGCCAGTGACTTACCCGAGTCACCCAGATATTAATTCAGAGTTTTCAAACTCTGATCTTCCCACCTCCAAGTCCAATGCTCTATCCAACAAATTATAGCTACCTTTATTTTCTGCCCTAGCCTGTTATAGACTAAAGTCTATAACTAAAGTCTATAGACTAAAGTCTCCACCATTGCAATAATAAAAGATTTAATAACAAATGGGGAAAATAGGCTGAATTGAGCTCAATAGAAATGATAGGAAAGCTCACCTCAGCATCAAAACCTGGGGGTTGACCTTGAACAAACAATGGGAATCAAGAATAAGGAGAAAGATACAGGATTTATTCTAATGAGTAGAGACACAGTTATCAGGGTCAGAGGAATTCTAATGGGAAAAAAAAAAAAACAGCAAAATTTATCGCCATTCACTTGGGCTTGAGGTAATTGTAATTAAGACATTTTGGGAATGATTTAAGTAGACCATGAATAACAATATAATGTACTTGGGCCTAATCTCAATGTAATTAATTTGATTACTGCAAAACTTAAAGGAAGTGGGCATAATTAGAGCAGTTAAGTGCATCAGTAGATATAGTTTGGAGCCTGAAGTCAGGAAAACCTGAATTAAATCCTGTCTCCGACACTTCCCAGCTGTATATACCTGGGCATTTAATTTAACCTCTGTTTTTCTCAGTTTCCTCATCTGTTAAATGGGGATAATAATAGCACCAACCTTGCTGGGTCGTTGTGAGGAACAAATAAGGTAATAATTGTAAAGTGCTTAGCACAATACCTGGTACATTTATCAGTGTTTATTATTGTTCAGTCATTTCAGTTATGCCTAATTCTTCACGAGCCCATTTGAGATTTAATTGGCAATGAGTGGTTTGACATTTCCTTCTCAAGCTCATTTTATAGATGTGGAAACAGAGGCAAACGGGGTTAAGTGACTTGTTCATGGTCATACAGCTAGTGTCCGGGGCCAGATTTGAAGTCAGGAGGATGAGTCCTCCTGGCTCCAGGCCCAGCACTCTATCTGCTGCATCACCTAGCTGCCCACATAGCAAGCACTATTTAAATATTAGCTATTATGTTGATGATGATGAAGATGATGATGGCATGTTTGTGGACCACTCTTGTTCAATGATAGACATTAGATAGACATGAGATACCTAGAGGAGGAACATCTCCCTTTTCAGATGTTGCGTGTAGGTATGGCAACAGCAACAATACCAAGAAAGCATAACAACCAAATTCAGAACTTTTCCCTATGTTTCCAGTCTTCTTACACATTATTCTCCTTCACCCACTTGATGGTCCAACCTTATATACCCCTTTGCTATTTTTCACACATACCTCTCCATATTCCTTCTTTGGCTTCTCAGGAACATTCTCTTTGCTCATCACTATCTGTTACCTTTCCCTTTTTCAATGCTCAGCTCAAACTCAACCTTCTGCAGGAGGCTTATCTAGGTGGGGTTATGTGGGAAGGTTGAGGAGCTGGGTTGTGTTTTTGGGGTCCAGATCCCATACCTGTCTCCTCCAGTTAGTGTCCTACTGTCCAAATTTCTGCCCATTTACTTTGAATATATCTTACACCTAATAGACCTTGTTAAATGAGTGATTACAACAGATGTTCTTACTGATTAGCTGTATACTACATTTGGTATTTCAGCCTGTGAAGAGCCTGGATCTGGTCAGGCCTACATGTAACAGAAGAGGATAGAGAGGGGGAGAAGGAGAGGGGATATGTTCAGAAAGAGCATAATCAGCATGGAATGATAAAGGGAGCATGTAGGGATCAATCCTAACCCTTCTTTTTCCCTGTTCTCTTCTGTCCAACCTTTTTTTTTTTTTTTGTGAGGCAATTGGGGTTAAGTGACTTGCCCAGAGTCACACAGCTGGGAAATATTATGCATCTGAGGCTGAATTTGAACTCAGGTCCTCCTGACTCCAGATTGGTGCTCTATCCACTGCTCCACCTAGCTGCCCCCCTGTCCAAACTTTTTAACTAGTTCCTCTGAAATACCTCTTTTATTAGCCAACTCATTTTCATCTTGGCTGGATCTCTTCATTTCCATGTCTTCCTAACTTTCGGTGTTTATTGAGTCCTTGCCTTCTCCAGAAGATGGAGATCTTAGGACAATTTCTCCAGAGTTAACTTCTCTGTGTCTCATATCTCCTACCATACACCAGAAGGAAGAGATTTTATATACATATATATGTGTATATATATATATATATATATATATATATAAATTATTATTATTATTACAAAAATACTTAGATACTTTAAACTTGTATCTGTTGCTTGAATTCCTGGTTATAGCCCTGAATACACATTAGGCTATTATCAGGGCAAAGGAGGGAGCCAGACAAAGTGCTATAAGGAAATTTGATTTGGAGATAGAAGGATTAGGAGGCTTCATTCCTTGTCACTTTTTTTTTCTTTCCCACTGCTTCTATTTTTTTTTCTTTGAACTGGGACTTTGGGATTTTGGCTACAGCTTTTCTGGGGTTTTTCCTTTTGTGATTTCTTGCAGGAAGCAACTGATAGATTATTTTTTCCCTCATATTGCCTCATGGTTTTAATAGGTGTGGGCATGTTTAATTTCTGATTTCTTGAAACCTATTTTCAATACTTTTTTTTTTTTTTAATAATGGTTTTCAGGGCCAGTTAGATGGTACAGTGGATAGATCACCAGCCCTAGAGTCAGGAGGACCTGAGTTCAGATACTTACTAGCTGTGTGACCCTGGGCAAGTCACTTAACCTGGATTGCCTGACTCATACAATAAAATAAAATAATGGTTTTCAGAGAGTACAATGATTCCTAGAATACCTTTCCTAGACAAGTTTTTTGACATAAGTTATTTTTGATAGAAGATACATATATGTATCTTCTATCAAAAATAACTAATAAAAGTTATAACTAATAACTAACAAAAGATTTTATATATATGTACATATACATATATATAATCTTTTGATCTTGTTCTAATGTGTCTTATCCTACTGAGTCAAGATTTGTTTTCTCTCTAATTTTCTTGGAGTCTATTACTTGTGTTAATTATAAATAATAATAACTAATATATAATAATATATTATTAATATAATATAATAATATAACTAATTATAAATAAATAATAACTATTTTCTATTGTGAAATACTTATTCTCCCAAATATTTCCTCTAAAGGATTTTTTTTCATTTTTTCTCTCAATTTTTTTCTAAGGATTTATGTAATCTTTCCTGAAAATCCTGTTTTTAACCAGTTACGGATGCACACATCTGTATTCCCTACTACAGGAGAAGATGAGCCTGGAAGATTTCTTGAGTTCTAGAATTCTAAGCTGCAATGGGCTAAGCCAATCAGATGTTATTAATCATATGAGTGGGTGAAACATCAGGGCCAGAATGATGTCCATGTTCATTGCTGATTGGCAGGACATGTATCATTGATTACAAACCTACTGTTATTCTGAAACTGGAAATTACAAGTTGGGCAGAGCAAAGCCTTGTTTAAAATATTCCATGTAGACTAGGGATCCACAATGAAAGAACAAATGCTAGGTGAATCCTGAATAGGTCATAGTTGATAACATGGACATGCATGAGTGAATAATAAGATCATGACTTTATTTCCGCAAGAGGTGTTAAAGTCTATCCAGTCTGTTTATTTTATACATGAGAATCCTGAGGTCCAGAGAGATTTGATCACTTTTTCAATGTCACCAATATAGTAAATGACAAAGCTATGATAAGAAACCACATCACTAGACCCCAAATCAATGTACTTTACATGATCTTAAGCAGGTTCAAAAGAAAGGATGGTCAACTTGGGTTGACTGAGAATAACCTGTTAGTCACATATCATTTTTTTAACTTGCTAATTATACCTTCAGTATAATTTATGAGTTTGCTTGTTTCAATACTTCAAGGATGTGTGATTTCATGGAAGCAGATATTTCTTTTCCTGATGAAGCTGACAATCCCTAAGTGACTTGATAGGCAATCTGTGAAACTTGCTGTAGCCTAAAACTTCCTGACTGTCTTACATGAAGAGCCTTTCAAAATCTAAATAGGATGCTCTCCATATAATGACAGAAGCCTTTCCAAGTTGATAGTACCTGCCAGAACCTGGATTCTATTGGCATAGTCTTGAGAACTCAAAGTTACTTCCCATACAACAAAAAGAAAGTCAGGGTTTAATGGAGGTGAATTACTATCTCTCTAAAAAGGAAAATTTTTGCTGAGATCCCAAATTAGCCTGGGTAGACCATACAAAGAGTTTTCAGGAAGGGATTCTAATTCAAGAAAATAAAAATTTTCAAGAATGATCAACTCTTCATAAACTCTTTTGGAGTTTTCTTAACAAAGTTATTGGTTTGCCATTTTCTTTTCCAGCTCATTTTATAGATGAAGAACTGAAAGAAACAGAATTAAATGGCTTGCTTAGCGTCACACAGCTAGTAAGAGTCTGGGGCTAGATGTGGACTGACAACAATAGATCTTCCTGACTCCAGGCTTGGAACAGCTCTATCCACTGTGCCACTTAGCTGCTCTAGAGAATAAAGACAGCATTGTGATTATATCAAAAAGCAAACTGATTAGTCAGTCATTCAAAAAGCAACCGTGTATAATTCTGTAGAAAGGTCAAAGAGAATGGAAGTGGCAAAAAGATCAGTTCATTGTGTCGTCATCTTAGCACCTATATATTCTTAAAAGCTTCTCAGAAGAGAATATCCCTATCTTCATAGGGAATATCGGGGTTGTTGTTGTTGTTTTTGAAAGGTGACCTATCTCCTTCACTGTCTCTATTAAAAAATTAGGATAACAATGCTGGAAACAAGTGTTCAAGTCTTTTAGCTTCTTAAATGACCAAGGAGATGGATGGAGAAGGACCTCCCTGAGTCATTAGTCCCTTTCAGCTTATATGCATAGCTGACATCTTCCTAGCAGAGAAGATTGCTAGCCATTTGTGCCCTTACTTATAAAGCTTCGGCAGAGCCAGTTTCTCTATATTCTCAAGTAGGTTGTGCTAATTAAGACCCAGCCAAAGAAAGCTGCTATCAAAGGGAACTCAGGAGGAAAAGAGAAAAACATGCAGTTTGGAGGCTAGCAGTGTTCCACTCCTAGGAAGGAAATGATAAAGGTTGTTGACTGCTCGTCAATTGAAATAGGCAGAGGTGATCATTATACATCCAGGGAGATTTTACTGACAGCCCCCAGCTCCCATCCTTAAAGAACTTTTATACTCCACAGTTCTGATCTTTGGTCCAACCCATTCTTTGAGAATAAGTGCCCTATTAGAACTTACCTGGATTACTATTGCCAGTTTTCCACTCTTTCCTACTCTGAAAGTTTTAATGAAAGGCCGGGAGAGGACGAGGAGAAGGGAAAATTGAGATGAGTATGTTTTTTTCTCAGTAACTCAGTCAATGCTTTTATTTTTATTTTTGTTGTTCTTTTGTACTTAGTAAAGAATGGAAATATTGATGGGGAGATTAGTGATTTTTTTTTGCCCTTGGCAAAAAAGTCACTAGTAGTCATAAATAATTTCAGCTTTTGAAATGGAACTTATTATTATTCTAATCTACCATCCGGAGACTATCATTTAACCTACATATAGCTACAGCTGGGATTTCCGTTATTCACTGACTCTATGTCTATCTAGAGAGCTGTAATACCATGTCTCCAAGGAGAGAATGTTATATTATTTTAGTTTTTAGGCCAAGGTAGCTCACTGCTGTCTGCAAGGCCTATGGAGCAGCTGAATTTCAGTTCAGTGGCAACGAATTAAATTTTCCCTTAGAGACATATGCAGAGATTCATCTGGTCAGATGCGAACAGTACTCAGTTTGGCCCAATGTTACTTCCCCACATTGAGGCTATCCATACAATCAAAATGAAACACAGCCAAGTAAGTGGTAAAAACTATTAGTTTTTCCTCTAACTCACCCCCACCTTCCCAATTTCTCTTTTTCTGTTTAAGGAGACAGCTTTCTTCCAGTCAATAAGGTTCCCAGATTTGAATCACACTCAACTCCATAGTCTCTCACACCCTGAACAGTCAATAAGTTTTCAAGTCCTGTTGATTCTGACTCCATCACATATAATATGTTCTAGAGTTATTTACTGCAAGTGCTTACATTTTGTCTGTATTAAAGCACATGAAGAAACTGAAAAGAGCTGATCCCCTAACACCAATTCTACATTTCACTTTTAGGCAGAATCTCCAATGAATGGAAATAGTTCTTGGTTCACAAGTTAGCATTAATGGCCAAGTAGCTTTGAATCTATATTAATTCATGAATAATGATAAATGTTTTAGAAAATTTTGTAATTGAAATAATTTTAATTCAATTAGAGTTCAACAGCACTTAATATTTGAAAAACACTAGATGCAGGTACTTCTCTAAGAAATGATGCACCAAAAAGGGTTTTTTGCTTGACACTGGGAATATTCAAAAATTACTTTAACACCCAGTTACTCAAGAATTCCAGTCAATCAAAGTGTTTTATAATAGTCATTGTGAGGTCTGAAAAAAAAAGAATTCACTTTGTTTCTAATTTTATTTAAGATCAGAAATGTTGGAATGCATTGATGATCTATTCTTATTGGATGACCTACTTTCATACATCTTAATTTCTCTTAAACATTTGTCTATTTTGACCACTTTCTACTATTTATTTTATTTTCCTGTAAGAGTTTTCCCATTGACTTCTATTGTTTCTCCTACTGGTTGGAGTGATCTCTCTCAGTTTTCTGTGATGGATCACCATTAGTGCCCTGCCTACCATGTCTGGATATGCCCCATGACTTTTTCCTGGGACCTCTTCTCATCTGTCCCAGTACTGTACTCTCTCAATGTCCTCATCAGCTTTGATTGATTCCACTATCATTTCTATGCAGATGATACCCAGATTTATGTACTCAACTCTAGTCTCTCTCCAGAGCTCTAGTTCTAGATCACCAACTGTTTGTTTGTTTGTTTTTTTGTTTGTTTGTTTGTTTGTTTTTTGTCTTATTTTGAACTATATTTCTTATGGACATCTCAAACTCAATACAATCAAAATAAAATCTACTAGTTTTTCCTCTAACCTACCCCCACCGTCCCAATTTCTCTTTTTCTTTTGAAGGAGAAAGCTTTCTTCCAGTCAATAAGGTTCCCAGATTTGAATCATACTCAACTCCATAGTCTCTCACATCCTGAATAGTCAATAAGTTTTCAAGTCCTGTTGATTCTGACTCCATCACACATCTTATATCTGTCTCCTCTCTCCCATCATAGCCACCAACCACCCTAGTTCAACCTTCTTCATTTTCACCTTTACTTCTGCAATTAATTCCTAATTGGTCTCTCTCTGCATCTTTCTTCCCTCTCTAACTCATCATCTATATAGCTGTATATATTACATGGTTGAATCATAGATCTGACCATTTCACTCTTCTGTTGAAGATGTTCCCATTACTCCTTCCCACCTCCAAGACAAAATACAAACCCGTTTGTGTGACATTTAAAGTCTTCATAATCTGCTTCTGGCCTCTCTTTCCAGGCTAACTGACCATTTCTTTTCTCATATAATCTATCCCAGCCAAACTTTCCTTCTTGCTTTTTCTCATTTATGCAGTCACTTTTCCTACCTTGTACCTTTGTTCTAGCTGTCTTCCATGCCAGAAATGCACTTCCTCCTCACCCCTGCCTTTTAGAACTCCTAACTTTATTTATAGCATACCTCAAGTTCTACAGCCTACAACATAACTTTTCTGACCCCTTCTAGGAGCTAGGGCCCTTCCCCTGGAAATAACTTTATGTTTGTTGTGGATATAGTTTGTGTTTATTTATCTGTGTACATTTTTTCCATAAAATGGAGTTATTTCATTTTTGTTGTATCTCTAATTCTTGGCACATAGTAACTATTTAATAAATAATTGTTGGTTGCATTGTTAAGAGAGTGTCTACTAGGTGTTTCATGATCATAACTATATGAGGGAGAAAATAAAACATATTTTGAGATTTGCTCAGATCTTCTTTTGGACATGATTTAGTCATTCACATCACCATCTTTCTTAATACTACCTAAACCACAGATTCATATTCTCATAGGTGAGCCTTTCATCTGATGATATCTCTTTTCCCTTTCTACCTCTCTCTTATTACCATCCTCATCTTCCACCTTTTCTTTAAATAAAATTACTCATTTCTTTCTTGTTTTGGAATAGTGAGACTTTATTTGTACAATCAAATTATAGTTACGTTAATTTTTTTCACTTCATCGTTGTTTCCAAATATGTTAAGGAACTTGCCAGTATAGCTACCTGTAGGCAACCAAGTTATTACACAAAATTTACTCTGAACATTACAAAAAAACAACTGAAAAGGAATATAGATATTTTATTATAATCATACTAAGTTAATATGTTTAACTATTACTATAATTTCTAATATTTTTATTTAAGACCCTCTACAAAAATTCTTTGCTCCAATTTGGTATAAATGGTACTGAGTAGGAATCTCCAATGGTCTATAACTTCCCTAAGCCATATATATAATAAAGCTGATAATATATACCCTAAGTACAGTAGCTTACTTCCCAAGGTGACTGCTTAGAAGGACAATACTCAATGTGATACATCAATCCTGGTATGTTTGTTGCACTTTGAATATAATCAATATAAATGTTTGATAAAAACTTTAAAATAATTTCTATCTGTAATATGCATATAAAATAAGTTCAAACATTTGGAAAATCCTTGGCCTGTGATCTCATAATAGAAAACATGTTAAGCCACTCCATGTATCAGTTCTGCAATTAACATGGAAGATTGTATATAATTTTTGATATTAGTAGCTAGCACTCATATACTACTCTAAGATTTACAAAATATTTACAAATATTATTTCAATTTGTCCTCACAACAGCCCTGGGATATAAATACGATTATTGTCTTCACTTTACAGCCAAGGAAAGTGAGGCAAAAGAGAATAGTGACTTGCCCAGGAACACAGAACAAGTAAGCATCTCAGGCCAGATATGAGCTCAAGCTTTCCTGAGTCTAAGACCCACACTTGATCCATTGTGCCACATGACTACCTCTAAATGAGTTACACTAACGCAACTTTTCCTTGACTTATTACCCTGAAAGAAACTTCTTCAGCTTATATTTGTGAAGCAGAAAGTTAGAAGATTCAATTTTATTTTTTGATGAATCAGCTCTGACTTTGATAACTATTAAGGCACTTTATCTCTCTTTCACATTATAAATGCCCCAACTGTAGAATTTTTCTTTGCCTTCTCATTTCTTCACTAGTTATTTTTTTAACCTTTCAATTCTATGAATTATTCAGAATATTCATAGCCATCAAAGCATCCATGACAAAATATGTTTTAGTGAAAAATATGTCACTTTTTGTTTTGAGTATTGCTGAAAGGATATTATATACTATGGTCACCATATTCTGAAGTATTCCTTCATTTTAGCCAAGAAGTGAAACAAATTTTTATACCTTATTCATTCTTTCCCCTCCATAGGGCCATACTGTTTCTCTAACAACCTCCTTTCTCATCCAATTAAACCTTATTGACTCTAAATCTTTCAGTATAATCTCCTTAACTTTGCGTAATTGTATTTCTTAACTGTGTTCATATCCTGGCTTAAAAGATCTTACAGATGAGCCCAGAAGACTGTCTGTAGGAAGTTGTTCATGTCCCCTGAGCATTCTTTGGTCCTAACCCACAACAGCATAAAAATGCATAAACTAAAGAGACTCCACAACAATCCCTATTTCAGTGGTCTAAAGCAGACAGGTCTTTATAACCACTTACATTCATGCTAAATTGCAAGGGTGCATAAGCCTTGGCACTGATTCCCCATAGCTGACAGCATAAAGAAATTTGCTCTGAGATTGGTAGTGGAAATGGTCACTTAGGGACTTGCAGGAATTAACATTTTCCTCTAAGTGCTTCATTTACTTCAACAGAAAAATGACTCAGATAGTAGGAAGAATCTGTTTCATTAGTATCTTATAAATAGAGCAACAAAAGAGGTCAAATAACTTGCCCACCTCACACAGAATATCACTGATAATCCTAGGTGCGCGTCTTGGAGGGGATGGGGATGGAAAATGTATTCTTAAGTGACGAAATCAGGAGCGGAACAACAGAAAAAGGGTAAGGTATGGAGAACCTAATGGTAGTGAAGAGGATTTCTTTACCCCTAAGACACAATCCCAAGATGAATAACACTAGGTTTCTGGGTTGGGAAGTCAAGTCATTGGATAGTAGTCCTTCCCTTTGCACTTAATTCATACTCCCTTCTGTGTACCAAGTCCTTTAGTGCAGTTTGTGGAACTTGTCCCATTAATCAAGTCTCTATGTAGAAAAAAAAATACTCTTTTGATTAAATTGAAATATCCCCTGTACCATTTTTGAATAGAGTATTTATTTGTAAGTGTCAAAGTACATGTAATTTAGGCATGAAACATTAGAAATATATTTAATTAGAGTTTTGATTTACATGATTTTCACTATTCAAATAAGAAAATATTGGGATAATAATAAAATATAAGACTATTATAAAAATGTACTTTCAATTTCTAACATTCAAAACCCTGCTACATTAGAAATTATTTGTGAAAACTGCTATATAAAAGATGAAATATGACAATGTAGAATGAAATTAGAATATGAGATACAGTAAAAGTGTTTTCTGTTTTGTAAAATCCCTGCATTAGGTGTCAAAACAATACAAGTAGAAATTTTAAATAATGAACAATGTAAATCAACCATGATAAATTGTCTTCTAAAGAGAAGAGTACTAAAAGAAATAGAAAATAGATTCCTCCTGAAAATGAAACAGTGTACATTTAAACAGTAAAAACTGTCAACATAGTCCAACTTTAATGCCATTTCTGTAATTCTCCGTATCATAACTGATGGATGGCATGTGATATTTGACATGGCAAGAGTTTCACTGAGAATCCAATCTGAAATCAAGTGCAGTGAAGGCTGAGAAAAACTCAGCCTCAGAGCTAAAATTATTTCATTCCTCAAAGCAGCCAAAACCACAAAACCATTTGAGAGCTGATAGAAGCAATTAAGTCCATGCAGACACCAATCAAATTAAAGTAGAGTAAAACTTCACTAATTGGGCAGGGAGGGTGGGGGTTGGAGGAGGAGGCCAGCCTGAATTGGGTACAAATTAAAATCAGAGGATGCTTGAAAAGAAATACAGTTTCATAATTTTCAAACAAAAATTGTACTTATAAATAAGCTAAGGAAGTTTTCCCTCATTGACTTCTTTAGTTCCTTTATCAATTGTTTCTGGGCAGATCCATGTTTCTTAATTAATAAAGAGGAATTGAAAGTTACTTCAACACTTAATATCTTTGAATTTACTTACCTAAGCATGGCTTAGGGCATAGAGTAAATTGTATCCACACTCATTTTACAGGGAGAAAAACTGAAGCTCAGAGAGATGAAGTCATTTGTTCAGTCTTACATATCTAGTATGTGGTAGACAGGAATCCCAGATCTTCTGCTCCGAGTTTCTTAGATAATGCAATGATAGGTATCAGCCTATCCCTAGAGTTCCTCTGAATTCCAAATGAGTAAGAGCCACTTTAATGTAATGTTAGTGTATATAAAATAAAACAGGAATTATAGTATAAGCTTAAATGCCATTTAGCTGGAGCTTGCTCAGTGGATTGCTTAGTTGTCATAATTCAATTAGGAACCAGCAGAGTTGGCTTTTCGTCAGGGAAAAGAATCACACAGAGGAGCATAAAGTCCCAGGATAAAGTCATGGTATTTCATTCCAATGTTTGTGTTGTGATGCTGACATGATAACTGTGCATCGTTTTAATGAGAAGCCACTACATTACAAGAAAGCTATAGCTCAGCATTGGCATGTGGTGTCAAGATATTGTACTGCTATTATTTTCTTTATCCTGGGTATTTATTTCAAATATAATTTTTGCTTTTCTTCCTCCACTCTCTGGGTTGACATTTTAGAGTAAAAGAATATTTTAGTCAATATCCATCACTCTTTTAAAACTTGGACTAAGTAGTTAACTCAGATACTATTTTCTGAGCTCCAAGTCTATGAAAGAATAATGTGAATAGTGTAGTGGATAAGTGTGCAGAACTTAGAACCAAAAACATCTAGCTTTAAATCTCTCCTTAGATGCTTACTAGCTTAGTGATACTGCACAGGTCTTTAAAACCTCTCTGAGTTTCAATTTTTCATCTAAAAAGCAGAAACAATAATATCACCTCTCTCCCATGATTGTGGTGAGGATCAAATGGAATAATGTATGTAAAGCATTTCATTAGCTTAAGAGGTTATAAAAATCCCATGTATTTTTATTATCAACAATAATTATTGGTTTTACACATAAAAATCATTGTGACTAATACTCACATAAACTACATGGTCTATTTCAGAAAATTTCTGATTTAATTTATAATTTCCCTTAAAGAAGGATCATAGTGAACTTTAAGAGCATTTGAAGCATCTTTTGCTGTAAAAAAAAAAAATAACCATAAGGTGATGATTTTGGAAAGCAGTTGCTTTCTTTCTCTGCTGTATGGGGAGATGATAGAGTAAGGTTGTACAAAGAGGCATGTATTTTCAGACAGTCATGTGCTGATTCCTTTTTCTCTACTATAATTCTCTATTACAAGGAAGAATTCTAATGACACTGGGAGATAATTAGGAAATGAAAGTATAAGACAAAATGGCAAAATATTTATTAAAAAAGTTAAAGAAAATAAACATTGGTTTGGGCTTTTTTATGAGGTTCAACCTTGCCTCTCAGATTAAGAGATGAACATGTATGTATAGACATGTATGTATGTGTGTGTATGTGTATGTATATACACATATGTGGGAGGCAGCTAGGTGGCACAGTACATAGAGTATTGGTACTGGAGTCAGAAAGATTCATCTTTATGAGTTCAAATCCAGCCTCAGACACTTGCTAGCTGTATGACCCTGGACAAGTCACTTGACCCTGTTTGCCTCAGTTCCTCAGCTGTAAAATGAGCTGGAGAAGGAAATTGCAAGCCACTTTCATATCTTTGTCAAGAAAACCTCAAATGGGGTGAGGAAGACTTGGACACATCTGAACAATAATACTCATGCATGTATACATACATGTATGTATGTATGTATGTATATAAACATAAACATATATTATAAATATTCTATTTTGCTTAAAATTTATTTTTATGTTATTCAAGCAAAAAATAGAACAAAGTCAATTTATTTAGGATACTACAGGACAAGTTCTAAAACTGATGATAGTAGTTTTTGTTGTTGTTTGTTTGTTTGTTTGTTTGTTTTAGTAACTTAAGTCCTTCTACAATGCTCTCCAAAAGAGGAAACAGTGTTGATAAAATGTAGGATATCTCTTTGTCCTAAGATAGTAGTAGTAATATGTCTTTTTTATCCTGACAGGGGTGGGAATATAATTAATAAACCAATTATTAGAAAGGAAGAGGAAAAAATATCCAGGAGTAGGAGGTTCCATCTGGAAGATCCATCCAGAACTTTTCTAAAAGGGAAACAAAATCACATGAGCTTCTTCTGGTCCAAATCAAGTTAGGAGCCTTGCTTGCAATCAAAATGTAAGACAAATTAATGATGGAAGAGACCATCTAGTCCATGAGTTCTTAACCTTTTTGGTATAATGGACACCTGTGAATATCTAGTGAATCCTATTGACTCCTTCTCAGAATAATGTTTTAAAATGAATAGAACAATAGCATCATTATTATCATTATTATTATCAACAATAACAGTAATAGGTTATAAAGGAAGTAAAATATACTTATACTAATTTTGGTTAAGCTCTATCCCTTCTTACCTCACTTTTAGCTCAATGGTAAGGTTTATTACATATGTGAGCTATAGGATCTAGGGGAAAATCAGTTAGTAGTCCTAACATTTATTGAATAAGGGAGAAATTTACACTTTCTTTTCAAAAATAATGAGTTTTTTAATAATGGTATCATAATTCATTATTTTTAATTATTTTTTCATTAAGAATTTTGCAATACATTATATAGAACAATAATTAAATAACTGCAAACATATTGACAAGTGAATTGGGGGAAAAATCTTAGAAAAATTTTAGTGCTACTATCTCATTTTAAAAATAATAATGATTATTTTTAAAGTCCAGAGGCCCAGAGGAAGGAAATTACTTTCTTTAGGCAACAAAACTCATTAAAAAATGATTACTGTATAGTTCACGAACAGTTAGCAGTAGAATCAGGATTAGAACTCAAGTTGCCTAGCTTTTAGTCCCTCGTTTTTTTCACTTGACCATAATACGTCTTATTAACATTTATTTCTGAGTTTATTACCCAGACCTAACTAGAATCCATTGTAACTCTGTTTTTAATATTAGGGATGATCTAGCCCAGGGATTTGTAACTTTAATGTGTATTTGTCATGGACCCTTTTTGGCAGTCTAGTGCAGGCCAAGGGTCCCTTATCAAGATAATGTTTTGAAATATGTAACATAAAAGGCACAAAATTAGGAAGAAAATACATTTATCAATATATATATTATACATGTATACATAAACATACTATATAAATATGCATATGTATATATACATAAATGTCTATGTGTATATGTATAAATACACATGCAAATACATACCTATATGTTTGTGCATATTTACATATATACACTCACAAACAAGTTTACAGACACCAAAGTAAGAATAGCTAACATTTATATAGCTCTTATCATGCATCAGGAACTGTGCTAAGTGCTTTGCAATTATTATTTCATTTGGCTTCATAACAAACATGGGAGGCAAGTCCTATTATTATCCTCATTTCATAGATGAGGAAACTGAAGCAGGTTGAGATTAAGTGACATTCCCAGCATCATATAGCTAGTAAGTATCTGAGGCTAGATTTAAATTCAGAATTCACTGACTCTACACCCAGTACTCTATCCACTATGCCACCTAACTGCCTATACATGGATTATAGAATATATGTTACATAAAACATATAGAATATTAAAGAAATAAGAACTTTTGATTGATGTTATGTTTCCTCTGAAAGTGCTTTGGTCTGCTTGATTCATAGCTAGAATGTAAAGAAATTAAAAAAAAAAAAAGTGAAAACATAGAAAGACCTGGGGAACTAAAAGAAAGAAAAAGACTCATCAAACCTCTAGCTTTTCAGATCAGACAAGGAGCTACAACTGGTGATCATGAAGAAAAGCTTCTGCCAAATGCATTACATGATGACTCCAATGATCTGATTATTTTATCATAGAAAGCTAATCAGATAAAATCACAATTAGCAGAAGGAGGTTTAAAAAACAGTAAAGAGGAGTAGCAGTACTCCTACTTTATCTATTCATGCTTTTCCAAAAACTCAAGCCTTGCAGACTCAGCTGATAACAGTTTCTATCTGTCTAAAACTTGTACTATTTGGTGTCTTGACTTTTGAAGAAAATGCATGTAGTGAAATACATCAATCTGTTTCTTGCATGTTCCCAGCCATGCTGATCCATTGGAATGATATCAAAAAGTAAAAATTTTCTCTAGATAATACCTTCATTAATACCAACAATAAAAATAATTAAAAATATGCAAGCATGAAATTCCAATGAAAATAGATTATATTCCTTTTTGAATCATGAGATGCACAATGGAATGTGATAATGGTGTGGATGTGGATCTGTATAGAGTATATATATATATTTGCTATTTGTGTTGTGGAAGAAGGCTTGTAAGTTCATACTAAGTGGTCAAAACATATTTTTTTGTATTCTGGGCAGGCTCATATCAATCAAACAATGTGCATTTTTCATAGGCTCATAGAGTTAGAACTAAAAGGGAGCTTGGAGGTGAGCAAGTCCAACTTCCTGCTTCTGTGGGTGAGGAAGTTAAGACATAGGGAGGTTCAGTAAGTTCTTTCATGACCTATGGTTTGAGGAAGTGGAACCTAAAGGAAGCATGGCTTACAGGTTCTCATTAGAGAAATAAACAATAGATTCACCAGATTCGGTTTTATTGAGCATCTGAAGGGAAAAAGAAACATCATTTCATGGGTCATTTGGTCATTTTATATTTAGAACAGGAAAATAATTGAAACATGTATCATAAATTATAGAAGATAATGGGGTAAAAAGAAAATTATATTTAGAATTTAATTAAACAGGTTAAAGCTGTAGATATTAGAGATATATGTGTGAAAAAAATCTCTAATATCCACATCTTTAATATATGTGTGAAAGAAAATAAGAGATAGGATAGCATAATGGATGGGGCAATTAGATGACACAGTTGATAGAGCACCTAACCTACAGTCAAGAAGACCTGAGTTCAAATATGGCATCAGACAGTTACTAGCTATGTGACATTAGAAAGTCACTTAACCTTATTCATCTGTTTCCTCATCTGAAAAATTAGCTGAGGAAAGAAAAGGCCAGCCGCTCCAGTATCTTTGTCAAGAAACTCGAAATGGGGTCATGAAGAGTCAGACATGACTGAAAAAACTGAACACCAATCACCACCACAACTGCATAATAGATAAAGCACTGATCTTGAATTCAGGAAGACATGAGTTCAATTCCAGGCTATGCTGGACTTGTGAATCTGGGCAAGTCACCAAATCTTTTAGTGCCCCTAGACAACTCCTTATCACTCTAAGTTGCTGAGAAGATGCAAATCTCTACATGAATAGAGGGAATTCCTTGTTGGGAGTTCCTTTCACTGATGAAATCATGGATCTCATAATATATACATTCAATTTTGCAGATAAAATTAAAATGCAGTTGAGTATTGTAGGAGAATCTCTTTCATCTTGGAAATAACATGATAGAAAGAAAAAAAAAACACTTGCTATCTGCTGGAACTTGGGAAAATGAATTAATCAATCTTCCATGGCCCCAATTTCCTCATTTGAAACATGAAGGGGTTAGGCTAAACAGTCTCTGCCATCTGTCTCTATGTATAATAGTTCTAGCTCTACTGTACTTAATATAGACCAAGATGACTTTAGTTATTTTGGCTGCCACATCACAATGCTGATTCATCTTAAGCTTGCAGTCCACTAAAATCTCTAGTTCTTTTTTTTGTTGTTTGGTTATTCAGTCATGTTTAACTCTTCATGACTTTGTGGACCATAGCATGCCAGTACTGTCTATGATGCTTTCCTGGCAAAGATACTGGAGCAGTTTGCCATTTCCTTCTCCAGCTCATTTTACAGATGAAGAAACTGAGGTAAAAAGAGTTAAGTGACTTGCCAAGAGTCACACAACTAGTAAGTGACTGAGGGCAGATTTGCACTCAAGTCTTCCTGACTCCAAGCCTGGCACTCTATCTTCTGAGGCACCTAGCTTCCTCCAAAATAAATAAATTAATTAATTAAATACTTAGTTTATTTACAGACAAATCCTAGCTTACCTTTGCTTCCCCCATTTTATACTCTTGATATTGATTTCTTCTTTCTTTTTGGAAATTATGTAAGAATTTACATTTATCTGCATTGAATCCCATCTACTGAGATTCAGGGTAATGTTCTAGTCTGGAAAATCTTAATGGTTCCTCACTCTCTCACACAATGTGCTAACTAAACTTCCCAGCTTAAATTTGTAATCAAATTAAATAGGTAAATATAATGATCAGTCTATTTATGCCTTTATCAAAATTATCATTATTTTTTTATCTTAAATAACAGATCCCTGGAGCCTTCCACTGGAGACCACTTGCTATGTTGTTGACATTGAATCATTAATAGCTAGTCTTCTAGTTTGTCCATTAAACCAGTTCCCACTGTATCTAATTATTTCAGAATCTTGATCACATCTCTCTATCTTTTCAATAATAATAATATGAAGTGCTTTATTAAATCTTCCTAATTTCGTGAAAACTATCTTTACAGCATTCCCTTGTTCTATTAGTTTAGAAACCCTAACAAAAAGGAAATACGACTATTCTAGTATGATTTATTTTTTATGGAATGATTATGGCTCTTTATCAGAGTGCTTTTCAAATGTATCATTTAACCATGCCTTTAAAGATTAGTCTGGAATTTTCTCAAGAACTGAATAGCTATACAGATCTTTTGTGAAGGCATGAACAGAAACCAAGAAGGCTTTCCCAAATGACATTCCATAATAGACTCATACCTTTAAAATAAGAAAAATGATGGAAATATAGAGAATTCATGACCTTATTATGATTTTTCATTGTTTGCTGACTTTCCAAAAGACATTTCCTTTGGAAGAGCACCGCAACCTTAAATGATCTCCTCCAACAATTTAACTCTCATGCATGTGTCAGAATCACACAAGATATTAAAATATACATATATATGACTATATATATATTTTTTTTTTCTTTTTCTTTTTAGGCAATTGGGATTAAGTGACTTGCCCAGGGTCACACAGTTAGTAAGTGTCAAGTGTTTAGTCTGAGGGCAGATTTGAACTCAGGTCCTCCTGACTTCAGAGCCAGTGCTCTATCCATTGCGCCACCTAGCTGCCCCTGACAATATAGTTTTGATAATCCTCTAATTATCAATATTAATCAATGCAAAAAGAAAGTCTCACAATTGCCAAAGGTTTTTTGCCCCTGTCGTGGAGGAGATTCAGCACAGATACAAGTAGAAGAGGAATTCCATAAAGATATTGAGGTCCTCCAGAATCACTTATTTGGGGAGGTTTGCTGGTTTTATTGAGCTCTCTAAACATTTCAGAGTCCCCAAAATTACTCAAAAGAGTTGGAATTAACTATCTACAGGAAAAAAAAAGTAGCTGAAGAATATTTTTTTTAATAAAATACAATTGGTTATGATGGGGTTAGGATCTGGACCCCAGAAAGGGAAAACCCTATAATCCCATCAACTAGCTTTTTGTTATCTCCAACACCCATTATCCCAATTCTGTTACCCTTAACCAAGCCTAGCCCTCCATGGCCTTACCTCCCTATGGCCCCCAGCCACTTCCCACCCATCCTATCTAGGCTCCGTTCTCCCTTGGCCACACCAGGTCTCTGGTGCTCTATTACCTCACAGTCCCCCCCCCACCTCCCCCTTCCCACCACCCCAGACTACTTAGCCATTCCTAGATCCCTCCCATAGACTTTCTGTATATGAGGTATGTCTTGTTTCCATTGAGGTGCTCAGATTCTTACAATCTAGCCAATAGCTCACAGATGCTCTGATTCCTTAAGAGTCTGGCTAATAAGGCAGATCTTTAATAAATCTTTTCTCTGGCTGAAAGAAGGCTTGGGTCGAATTCTTTCTGGCAGGACTCGCGAGTCATGATTTTGAGGTATCCTCACCCCTAAACCTCTAGACCTCATCAGTTAGACAACTTAAATCATTCCTTCATTAGTACCTTTATGGGAGCAGACACTACAATGGACAATGAGCCATGCCCAGAGTTGAAGACTAGACTGAATGACTTTAAGGAAATGTAAATATATTCCAAATGACTCTAAGCTTCTTCCTGAAATAAAGACCAATTCATTGGAACACTAGTGTGCTTCTAGTGCTGTGTGACTGTATGTCGTGGAATTTTGTAGCTTTTGAAGAACTGAAATAGACAATCTTACAAAGGTCAAGAAGAAGATACAGAGTGAGTGTGAACAGGTTGTAATAATTAATGAAAAAAGAAATGGGGAAAGGAAGAAAAAGGGAGCAAACATTTATAGCTAACACTTTGCATTGTGTTGTCTTCCCTTATTAGAATAAATTTTACAATAGCAGGACTGTCTGGCTTGTCTTTGTATCCCAGAATTTACCATAGTGTCTGGCATATATAACACTTAATAAATTCATTCTCTCTGTCTCTGTCTCTGTCTCTGTCTCTCTCTCTGTCTCTCTGTCTCTCTCTCTTTCTCCTTGTCTCTGTTTCTGTCTCCCTGTCTCTGTCTCTTAAGGTTTTATTAACCTCATGTTATTAATCCTTCAACAAACCAAACTTCAGTCTAGAATCTACTATTTAGATAGATTACATAGTCAAGTTCTCCATTAAAAAAGCATTCTTTTTGTTTTATTTCTTCCCTTTTTAGAGTTATTTTTATCTAAATTCATCTCTAACATTTTCCAAGTTTGACATATGAATTAAATGATGACCAAACTGTTTTTTTTTTTTCCCACTTGCTCTTGCAAGAGAACTAGGAGAAACAGAAGATCAAAATATAACTGTGGAATAGAGATGTAAGTCTTTATTACTGAGGCAGTGTGGCCAGGAGTTTTGCTACCTAGATCCTCTCCTCTGATTCTTCAAAATAATATTAGGATTTTATACTTTAGTTGCTTATATAAAGCAAAAGCATGAAACTAAGAATTGATCAGTGGTAAACTCTAAGGTACTAGTGCTAAAGCTAATGGGTTCTGAGAATAGAGAGATCAGATCAGTGTCTATTGGGATAGTTGGGAAAATGGGGACTTGCGTTGGACTTTGATGAGCATGATTAATAAATAGAGAAGAGGAAAGGCCTTCCAAATGAAGGCTTCAGAGTAAACTAATAATAATATCCTTTTGGATCAAATCCAGAGCAACTTTGTACAATTATTTTGTGGCAAAACCAGAACCAGAGACAGATCTTTCGACTTCTAGAAAATTGTTCTTTCCTCTGTAGTGCAGCACAGTAGCTGAGAAAATAGAAAATAGAAAATATCCCACCATTGCCCTTCTGTTACTCTGCCCTAGTCACTCCTAGGGCTACCAACCAGCTTGGAGCTCTCCACCTCTTTATTTTAAGGATCATCAGGCCAATTTACAAGCTTAAGATAATCCTACTTTTCCCACATTGAGGAAAGAAATTCAGCCAATTAGAAATTCAGCCTAATTTCCTGCTTGCATTTGCTACTTGCATCAATATGGTTCAATGCTGTCTCTGTAATACATCAAGCTCTGAAATGGGACTATCATTATAGATACTCTGCTTTTAAAAAAAAAAAAAGAACATGAGAAGTCATTCCATCTTTAATGTTGAAAGTCCAGTGCAGTACAAATCAATTTGTTAGCATTCCTGGTTGCTACTAGCTCCTCTGCCTTAGCCAGATGTCATATTGCATGCCACGTAATCTGAATTCCAATGAGACTTCATTGCTCAGGCCATTTAATGACAAAAGAATGTGATCTTGGGGCAAAAGCACAAAGGTTTATTTCTCTCTCTTCCTTATAGCATGAGAAATTAAGGAATTTTGAGAACTAAGTTGAAACTGGGTTCAAGAATGTATAGATTTTCCTAGTATTTCACTAAAATAATCATTATAGTTGAAACCAGGAAAATCTGGCTGGGGGAATGAATTCTAACTCTGGGTTAGAGAAGATAACTTAACCTTTCCATAAATCTGCTAGTTACAAAAGGCATAAAAGTGTGACTGACTTTATTTTATCCTCCCCTTGAGGAAGTGAATTACCAAAAACTTGAGTAACCTCCTCAGAATTAGATGTTCATAGACTTAGCCCTACTGCGGAAAATCACAGATTACCATACAAAGCAGAGAAAGATGCTCTGTGCAGTATTACTTTACATCTTTTTTATTTTTTAACTCACTGATGACAACGTAATTCAGTGACAAGAGGACTGACCCTGAAGTCACTAAGACCCGGTTCAGTTCTCCATTCTCAGGTTTAACACACATACTGAATGTGTTCCCCAAAGCAAATCACTTAACCTCAGACAATTCTCTAAGACTATAAATTGCAGAGTAGTTTGTAATCCACATGGTTAAGAGGGAGATTTCTCTCGGGGAGAACATTGTACTAATGACATCACAGACTCCACTACCAACCCCTACCTTGCAAAGCAAACAGACATACACACACACACACACACACACACACACACACACACTCACACACACACACACACACACAATATATGTATATATTACATATCTACATATATAATATCTACATATATATTATATATATAGTGAAAAAGAATTTTTCTTAGTAACCATTATCTTGGAGATTCAGAGCTTTCCCAATCCCCCTTTATCTAATCTAATGGCTCTATTTCTACTCATTGTGTTGCCCCTACAGGTCTGTGAAAATGTTAATTCCTTCCTAGTGTCAAGACAAGTGATATGGAAATAGATGTCTCTTTGGCCAGGATTAAGTGACCTAAATCAGTACTCAAGACGCTCATTTTAATATAGCCCACCTCCCAGTGTGTTGACTAATCAGAGTTGGCATCCCTTGGGAACATCTTCAAAGGGCATATAATTCTCTACTCCCAATCCACAAATTGAGGCAGTTCTGGACTAAGCCCCTTAGGGGCTCCAGTTTTGGACTGTAACTCCCATTCAATGAATGTCAAGCCAGTTTGAGAGAAATTAACACATGGATACACAACCTAAATCATTTGTCTTTCCTATATATAAAATATAATATAACATAATATAATATGATATGATATGATATGATGCGATGTGATATGATCTGATATGATATATGATATATAATATAATATACACACACATACACATATACATATACACATACACATACATATATATACTTACACATACATGCACACACACACACACACACACACACATACACAAAGACATATTTCTAATTTGGTGTGGGACAAAGACCTGAGAATAGAATTAATCAACATATACCTCAGTAGTCTCTGGGTTTGCTTTTCTAATACCTTTCACTACTTCCAGATTCTTAAGGTCGAAAAGACTGCCTCCAATGAGCAATTTGTACAGCTCCTAGGGATTCAGAGATGATTCATATGCTCATGAAGCCATGTGAACTTAAATGAAGGCTAATATTTTCTCTTTCACATATTTAATTCTGAAAATTCAAATTTTAAACATAGTCTTTAAATTTCTAACCATGTTCTCCAAATCAGATAATTTTTGGGATAAGTTTTCAGGCATTTTGGTAATGGATAATAATGCATTCAGCAACCTAGGTTTCTTTATGAAGTGATATTATTGCTTCATTACACAGTAACAAAGAGCATACTAGACCAAAGGCCTTTTGTGCAGCCTTAGAGAGTAGTGTTAAAAAACAAAAAGTGACTAGAATACTATAACACTACTTAAGCTATAGAAATGGTGGGTTCTTTTCTTCAAGTGGAATATTTCTGTGTCCTTGTGTTTCTGTGTCTGAGCATGTATCCATGTTTTTGCTCTTATCTGCCAGAGGAGAAGGGATGGAATAATGGGGTGGGGGAGGAGAGGAAATTTACTAGAGAGTTACAAATCTAACTAAGATGTCTTTAAAGGGAAAAATGGTAGTGTAGAAACATAACAGGCCATAGTTACCTGACCAGCTAGATATGAAAGAAAAGTAAATACAACATAAAAAGAAGAAAGTCACTAGAGGATTCTAGTAAGTCACAAGAATTGATATTCAAGAAAAGCTGATTACCTTAGCTGTATATTCATAAAGCATAGATAATTCAAGATCTTGTGGGAATGATGGGGTTGGGATCTGGCCCGGGAAAGAAAAAACCCTAGTCAAATCTCTAGCATTCTCTGAGGCTATAATCCCATCAACTGGCCTTTCATTGTGGCTACACCCAATCTCTCAATTCTGTTACCCTTAACCTAGCCTAGCCCTCCCTATGGCCCCAGGCCATTTTCCACCCTTAATCCTAGCTAGGCTCCATTGTCCAGGTCCTCGGAGTTCTATTCATCCCAGTTTACTGACCACTCCCATCCATATCTCCTTAGACCCCTCCTCCAGTCACGCCAAACTACTTGACCACTCCTAGATCACTCCCATAGTCTTTCTGTATATAAGGTCCATCTTGTCTCCATTAAGGTGCTGGGATTTTTATAATCTAGCCACTGCTTAGATTCTTAAAATCTAGCCACTGATCAGATTCTTATAATCGTGCCAATAGCTTACTAATGTTCAGACTCCTTAAGAGTCTTCCCAATATGACAGATGTTCTAATAAATCTTGTCTTTGGCTGAAAGAAGGCTTGGGTTAAATTCTTTCAGGCAGTACCTGTGTATTGTGATATCGGAGTCCCAGCATCCCTGAGCCCCTAAACTGCATCAGAATGATATTGCATATTAAGAATATACAATCATATTAGGGAATGCATCAATCAAAAGAAGAAATAATAGTAAAAATCATTAGGCATTGGGAGGAGAGAAGTAATAGTGTGAGAATATAATATAGGCCAGTGGCAAGAAGGAGGGAATTGATGATGAGTTCTGGAAATGGATTATGTACCTGGTGTGGAGAGCTGATATAGTGTTATAAGACATTTGAATACTCAGATATTTGATGATATTTATTCTTTTCCTCTGCCAGAAACAGAACAATTGCTAAATACCTGACAATGAAAATTTCATTTTTTAAAAGGCGAAGGAGGCAAGGAGGAAAATTGGTATACTGGATGTTATTATCTTATTCTTGCCAGGGAGGAATTGGTTCTTAAAAACAGAAGTGACAATAATTTTGGGCCAAAGTGACCACTTCATCTTAGAATCTTTGTTAAAGAGGGAATTCTTTGGTAGTCTGACATTCATTCTAGATTATAGGAGACCAAATTTTGCAGAGTTCTTAAAAAATAGGTAGAAATATGTGACCCTTCTTCCAAAGTCCTGACTTTAAGTTCAGTTTCTTTCTTCAGAAGGACATTACTGATAAGATTGCATTGACTCTCCTTATCCTGGTTAGCCCCTACCCAAGCTCCCGAGTAATTTAATCTAAGGTAAGGAAACCCATAGTGTTCTATTCATGCCTGGGTGAAGACAGATTTTTTTTGTCTAGATAGCCCAAATCTGAGGGTGGTCTGATAAAAGAGGTAATTCCTCTGTCCAGAGATGAAATAATGATGAGGTAACATCAGCCCCTGTTGAAGGGAAATATAAACTGTTCTCCCTAACCCCAAAATGAGACAAGTTCCACAGTGGTTCTCATGCATGCATCACACCCTCTTTGACAGAAAATAAACATGGATATAACTAATCCTGCTTGTCTTTGTCATACAGTTCCTATGAGATTGATACATTAGGGAACATTTATAGCATAATACAAATTTTGAGTTGGCTTGTGAGCCATTTCTTAGTGAAAAAATTGTGTCATTTCACTCGCAATAACTTACATCCTATAGTCCTACCAGCTCTTATTCCCACACTTAAATTTGGGTCTTTTTCAAAGTGTGATATGTATTGTATCTTCTGGTGCACTAAGAGTTGTGGGCAGAGAGTGGATGGTCCATTCTTTACCCTCTCCTCTCCACTTCCATTATGGCCTTTGCCCTCTACTGCTAGATTTGAAGCCTGTAAATGTTGCACAAGACTTTGACAGCCCTTCTTGTAGAAACCAGGGCATAAGTTAAGCAACAGTTAGAGGCTGCTAACAGACTATCACTATTTATTGTAGTATTTATATATTCCTTAACCATTTAACATGTATAAAACTTATTTTTAATTAGCTCTCTATCTTTTTTTTTTTAATGTTTCATTGCCTTTTTTTTTTTTGGCTAGGCAATAGGGTTAAGTGACTTGCGCAGGGTCACACAGCTAGTAAGTGTTATGTGTCTGAGGCCAGATTTGAACTCAGGTCCTCCTGAATCTAGGGCTGGTGCTCCATCTACTTTCATTGATGTTTTTGAGCATTGTTCCTCTAACCCCATTTTCCCCATAAGCCCTGTGGATTTTATTGCACAATTTTGCATTGTGCGGTGATTTAGGGCAGTCCATGTATCCTGTTATAACAGAGCTGTCCCGTTATAGCGTCAAAAGTAGGGGAGCTCAGCATGAACTAACACCACTGCAGAATACTCAAAATAAAAGGAGGCTACTTACAATGATAATAAGGAAAAGAAAAGGATTAAAGAAAGGATACAAACAATTGCCTAAGAATTTGAGCTACTCAAAAGGGAATGACTTACATTGAGAGTTTGTGACTACTAAAGATATCTAGAAATCCTTAAGCAGAAGTTGAATGATCAGTTCACTGGGATGGTAAACTTGGAGTTATAATTCAGACACAAGCTTATCTTAATGCTTTGTGAGGTGACTTCTATTTGAGAATCCATTTACCGTAAATGGGAAAAGGATAAGAGACAATAGGAAAAAAAAAAGCAGAACTAATTAACTCACTGTACTTATCAACCTGAATTTTAATGAATCAGTCTATACAACAAAATGGAGGTCTTTAATTGGAGCAAGTGAGTTACAGCTGGTAGTGCTACATAGCAAGTGCTGGGATACCAAAAAAGGGGGCTGGGAACAGGACTTATGTAGGGTCCTCAGGCAGAGAGAATGAGATGGATTCAGGTGGGAGGGGTTTCACCAGATTACTTAAGAAAAAAAGATAAGATAAGCAAAAGTTTATAAATAAAGCTTGGAATCTGGGGAGGGAAGAGTTTGGGAGACCTACAAAATAATCAGAGGTTAGAATTGACGATGTCTGTTCAGCCCCAGACAATTCACTAGCCTGGGGACCAAAACCAGGTCAGGTTCAGTCAATTCTCTGTCAACTGTATTTGTCATATATTTGTTCTTTTTATTTCATTGAAATGAAAGAAAAGAGTATTCACTTCTTTTCTGACCAATCTCTTTTGTCACCAAAATGTGATCATCACTGACCAGGTTTAAACACTATCTTTTTTTTTTTTTTTTCTCTCAGTGGAAATGACCTACTCACCAGCCACAACTTTCAACCTCTTCTCTACAGAAACATTTATCTGTATATCTATGGAGAGAGAGAAAAAAGACAAGGAAGAGGGAAATATGACTCACCAGTAGCCTATCGCACTACAAAGGCAACTGACTCACTTTGTCTAAGGTTGTAGTAGGTCTTTGACCCCAATTTACTTACCTTAGGATATCATTTCAAACAAATAAACCAGTAACATCTTATATCACTCATAAGCCCTTAGTAGTAATTATCCAGATTTGCCAATTATTAACCATCAGGAGGCACTGCTGAGTAGATGCCTCATTCTGATCAGCCTACTGATCAAGTAATGTTATTCACACATTCATTTATGAAAAAAATAATAAATAAATAAAGGCTCTCAGAATACTGCCTGTGGTCTTTCCCCTTGTCTCACTGTTCTTGTAGATGGCAGCATTAATGTCATTAGCCTATGGGTTTGGGGAATATGAATTTATGTAGTCAAAAAAAAAGTAATAATAGTAACTCCCTCCCTTCCATTTACATGCCACTGTATTTCAATATAACTTAATTTCCTAAGAATGTATAACTGTTTGGCTTTTAATCATGACTTTTTGTTGTTGTTGAGTTGTGTCTGACTCTTCATGATCCCATTTAAAGGTTTTCTTTGAAAAAATATGAGAATGTGTTGTCATTTCCTTTCCCAGCTCATTTTACAAATGAGGAACTGAGCCAAACAGATTTAAGCAACTTGCCCAGGGTCACACAGTTAGTAAGTTTCTGAAGTAGGATTTGAACATATGAGGGTAAGACTTCTTGATCCTAAGCCCAGTGCTCTACCCACTGTACCACCTACCTGTCCTTAAGCATGACTCTAGGAAAATAAATAAAACAAAGTATATTAAACTCTCAGCCTGGGCTGTGAGTTGTTAGTTTCTCTCAGAAAATACAACAGAAATCTTTCTGGTAGTCAGAAAAGGCAAAAATTCAGAAGTGCAAGGAAACACAATCCAGATGTTCAGATTCAAAGCTCCCCTTTGTCTGAAAACAAGCTAATTACAAAACTCAAAAAATACGATTCAGATATTCGATATGTCCTTTAGGTCAACTCAGGATCTCCACCTGAATGAGGAATATGGATTAGATAATGATTCTTTCTCTAGGAATGTCCAACTGCTATACCGCTACTAAGTCTATATCCCAAAGAGATCATAAAAAAGGGGAAAGGACCTACATGTGCAAAAATATTAAGAACTGATGGATTCTGAATGCAGATTAAAGCATACTTTTTTTCACTTTATTCTTTTTCATGTTTTTTTTCTGTTTTCTGTTTTTCTTCTTTCACGATTGTGACATACAGAAATATGTTTGTCATTGGCCATTTAAATTTTTTTCCCTGTTTTTTCCCTTGAAAATACTTCACACTGGCAATACCTTTCTGTAGCCCCTTCAATTAGGCATACCCAGTTTATTTCTTGTCCTCCCTCATTAAGCATGACCTATCCCAGTGGAGGAAGCAAAATGAAAACAGTTATCAGGAATATTTTCAAGATGTTAAATTTTGAGTGTGAGCATTTACACTTTAGAAATTTGCAAATGCTATAAATCTAGGCTTGATTTATTGTTTTGTTGATTGTCTAGAATTAAGAACATGATAGAGAAAAAAAAATCAGATTAAATGTAAATTTGTGCCATGTATACATTCCCCCTACCCAGAGAGCCAATTGTTAAACATTTATTAGGATACTACCAGGTCTAAACATATTTTATTTTGGTTAATGAAAAGTAATGATGAAAGAGTTAATCAAGAGGTCATGTTAGTCTCCTTTCCTTTTTTGATGAAATAACTATACTGATAGATCAGAAAAATGATATTAGCTAAGAAAGGGATTTCTGGGGTGCTCTAGGGAGCTGAGTTTAGTATTCAGATTTTTTTTTTTAATCAATGATTTTGGAAAAAAAAATACATAGATGGCACCTTTACTAGGCTGAGATTCAAATTAATTGATTCAATTCACCAAGTAGTTATGTACCAGACACTATACTAGGTATGGTGAATACAGACACATTTTTCATTTACATAAATGAAATAGTCCCTGCCCTCAAGGACCTTACATTTTAATGGAATATGGGAATCAACTAAGTCAATCCAAAGTTTATGGTAATATTTTGGTAAAGTAATATAATAAGTTCTAATGTTATTTTAAGAAAAGTAGAAAACTTTAAATCATTTTATTAAAGTATTAGCTTTCCTCCCAATTTTCATTGGTTTTCAAATATTTCTGCAACAATATACCTTGTTAAGCAGTAAAAATATTTAATAAGATCAAATTTGAATGTTAACTCAATTGAACTATGGTAAGAGTCTGCTAATTGATGTCCCTGCTTTCCATTTTTACCTTCTCCAATCTATCAGCCACACAGCTTTTGAAATAATTATCTTTGGAAACAAGGCTAATCATGTCACTTTTCCCTATCAAAACATATTCAGTGACTACATGTTGTGTTTAGAATTCACAAAACAAAACAAACCAACTAACAAACAAAAAAAACTCTTTCATTCTTATTTCACTTAATTTCACTTTCTAGACTCTATGTTCTGGCCAAATTTTACTAGTAGATATTCTTCACACTCAACCTTGTATCTCTTGTCTTTAGACATTGACACATTTTTTTTTTTTTCAATTTTGAAACTTGCTGTCACCTCATTTTAGAATCTTAGAATGCTCATCTTCAAAATTATCAATTCTTCCTTGAAACCTTCTCTGATCTTCCCAGGGTTAATGTTCTCTACTTCCTCAGATTACTTTCTAGTTAGCCAAATTTTTTCGTATGTTATGTTACTAAAAAATAACATGTGCTCCCTGAGGGCAAGTACTATTTCATTTTTGTCTTTGTATACATAGAGCTCTGCATAATTCATCATATTTTTTTTTTGAGGGAGGAACATTGCTGCAGGGACTTCCCAGGTACCTAAACTTCCTGGTTAAGGTATAAGCATTATATTTGCTTCATAAAAGGAGTCCATTAGAGTGTTTCCTTTCTCAATTTTTGAGAAAAATTTGTGTAGTATTGATCACAATTTTTCTTTAAAAGTTTAATAGAATTCTCCTGTGAATCCACCAGGACCAGGAAGCTTTTTTTCTCCTCTTCCTCTTCGATAGTTCCTTTGTAACTAGTTATACATCCTTTTCTGATTATGCAACTATTTAAGATCTTTATTTGGTCCTCAATTAGTCTGGATATTTTATGTTTTTAAGGGTATTCCTTTATTTATTTTTTTTTTGTTCTTAATTTGGTTAGCATATAACTGTTCATAGTAGGTATTGAAATTCTTTTCATGTTTTCTGGCTTTGCTGTGATTTTATCTTGGTAATTTGCTATTTTGTTCACTGGATTTTCTTTTTTTAATTGACTTTTTTATTAATTTATTTTTCTTTATCAACAATCACTTCCATAAGCTTTTGAGTTTTAAATTTTTCTCCCCCTCCCTCCCCACCTCTCTTCCCAGGATGGCATGCAATCTGATAAAGGCTAAACATATACATTCCTATTAAACATATTTTCACATTAATGATGTTGTAAGGAAGAATTAGAACCAATAGGAGAAACCCCCAGAAAGAGGAAACAAAACACAACAGAAGAAAAAAAAATAACAATAGTATGCTTCGATCTGCATTCAAACTCCATAGTTCTTTCTTTGGATGTGGATAGCATTTTCCATCATGAGGTCTTTGGAGATGTCTTAAATCCTTGTATTGCTGAGAAAGGTTAAGTCTATCAATATTAGTCATCTCACAACGTGACTGTTACTGAGTACAATGTTCTCCTGGTTCTGCTCATTTCACTCAGCATCAGTCCATAAAGTCTTTTCAGGTTTTTCTGAAGTCTGCCTGCTCATCATTTCTTATAGCACAATAGTATTCCATTACATTCATGTACCACAACTTGTTCAACCATTCCCCAATTGATGGACATCCTCTCAATTTCCAATTCTTTGTCACCACAAAAAGAGCTGTTATAAATATTTATAGCATATAAATTTTCTGTCCCCTTTTATTCATATTGCCTAATGACATATCAATTTTATTAGTCTTTTCAAAGAACCAAATTATATTTTAATTGATTAGTGTTTTCAAAGGTAGCTAATATTTTACCTGGGTAGCTAGGTGGTGGAGTTGATAGAGAATTAAGCTTGGGTCAGGAAGATGTCTCTTTCTGAGTTCAAATATGGCCTCAGAAACTTAGTAGCTGTGTGACCCTGGGCAAGTCACTTAACCCTGTTTGCCTCAGCTCATATTCCATAAAGTGAACTGGAGAAGGAAATTGCAAACCACTTCAGTATTTTTGCCAAGAAAACCCCACAAGGGGTCATGAAGAGTCAAAAACAACTGAACAGTTTATTTTTTTCTTTAATTTTAGTATCTTTTCTTTTGCACTCATTTAGGTTTTTATGTGTTGATTTTCTAGTTTTTGGGTGCATATTCATTTCATGCAGACTCTATTTTTTAATGTGTATTTGTGTGTGCCTATACATAGACTTTTTTAAATCTCCATTTGTCTCTGCCAGTTTTTTTTCTTTATAACTCTCTATTACTATTACTATTTTTAATTTGTTCTGATCTGCAAAATGTATGTTTACTGTTTTGGCTTTTAACATTTCTTTGAAATATCTTTGTGCTCTAATACAGTGGCCATTTTGGTAAAAGTCTAATGTGGTACTGAGAAATATGCATATGCTTTAACAGTACCTTTTAGAAGATGACTTAAGTCTTTCAGCTCCAGTCTCTCCAGAAATGTATTCAGTTCTGTATTATACCTTTTGTTTATCTATCTGTTAGATTGTTTAAATGTCCTGGCACAATTACGTGACACTGTACATTTTCTTCTTTATGAATTTAAATGTTAAGGTATTTGGAATATATACATTTAATATGCATATTATTTTGTTACCTATATTCCTTAACACATAATTTAATTTTCTTTTGAATTTATGTTTAGGTTATGATTTCTTTCATTTTGTTTTGTTTTGTTTTTCTTCTGATAGTATGAGCTCCTCCTTTCCTTTAGGTACGCAAAGAGCTCACTTGTGTGAAATATTGCATATGAGGTAAGATTTATGTTTCAACTGATTTATCCAATTTGCTTTTTTTTTTTTAATGAAAGTCTTTGCCATATGGGATCCTATTTATATAGAGCAGGTTGGGATACAGTAAGAAATAGGTATAAAATATATTAATATGATCTGTTTTAGAAATGGTCCACTATTCAACTTCAGATAGGAATTAGGAAATACAAGGCCAAGTATGATTAAGTCATCATGAAAGGAACATAGAGAAGCCACAAGTTCTTGGCAGTTTGCTAAGTGGAAACTGTGAAGTATTTTGAAAAAGCAGACTTATATTTTAAACAAATAAGCACAAAAGCGTTCTCTCTGAGGAAAGGAAGACCACTAAGGGGGAAAAAAACGTGTTGACTTTAGGGCAAGCAGTCAAGCAGTACTATGCATCATTTTCTTATTGTTTTGTGTAGCTAAACGATGCATTTTTATTTATTAAAAAAAAAAAAAAACTTGCTTTGCCAACAAGCAGAAAAGTATTACTGGAGAAGTCTGTTATTGTTTTTGTTGTTTTTTTCAAGATTAGTGGTTAAGTTCAAAACCTAATTTTAAAGAAAACTATTGTATTTAAACAAAGAAAAGACAAAAAGCATATTGAGAGGAAAGAAAAGTCCAAGAGACAGAGTTTCTGAGTAATTAATAATCAGTTCCTTGATTATGGTTACCAAATAATCAAGAAATCAAGGTCAATGGTTTTCTCTCAGCAACCAAAAAGGAACCTTGGTGCCCGCTGAATGTTTAAATATCCTTGGAAAAGAGAATTGCCCCAGATGGATAGAAATCAACTCTGATTGGTTAACAATTGCTGAGAAAGTGACTATTATTATGGGAGGTGGCTTATTCCAATGAGGGGCTCAGAGGTATGATTTTGATCCTGTCACTCTTGTACGAAGACAATCTTTAACCAGACCAACCAGACAATCTAGACAAAGGGATCCACCTCCATTCAGACCACTTATGTTTTTGAAAGATGGGTGAGAATTCACCTAGATTAGATTCTCTTTACCCTTTATTCAGAAATAAGCTCTCCTACTTGGGTTGGATGCTGCCCAAGATTGAGGAGAATATCAGCCCAATTTCATCATCAGCCCTGTTCTTCAGAGGCTGTTTTGACCTCTTTAAATAAGGAAATAGAAAGGGAAAAAAAAAAACAACTTGGATGGCCCTGATATTAGTAATTGGTTGGTTATTAATAATCATTGCTCTCTTTCTTTCTCTCTCTCTCCCCCTCTCTCTCCTTCTCTCCCTCTCCCTCTGAATGTGTGTGTGTATGTTTGTGTGTGTGTGTGTGTGTGTGTGTGTGAGTGAGTGAGTTATATCAGGGAAGAATTCACACAAATATGAGAATTTCAATAGACCTAGTCACACAAGCTTTCATTTACACCAACTAACTCTACAATACTTTGGGCCTGACAAGTAGTAAGTCTTTGGTCAAGATAATCAATCTTTCCAGGCCTTTGAGATTATCTGTATAACATAAGCATTTTGCAGGAAGATATTTTCTAAGGTCCTTAATTCTAACATTCTGTGATCCTTTTACTTTTTAAGGGGAAAGAGAGGAAGTTATTTAAACTTTATAGAGAAAAAAAAAACTTTCTAGGGCTCTTTTATAGCACATAAACCCTAAAAAAAAAACTCAGATAAATTATGTTCATTAAATAGGATTTTAACTGATTAGATAGTATATTTGATAATTTCTTTATGCATAAATATTTTACTTTTAAGGAATCATTTTATTATTTTTCTTTTCAAATTTATTTTTATCATTCTCTTTTTTAAAATTCTGAGTACTGAATTTTCTTTCTCCCTCCCACTCTTCTATCAACCAGTGAGAAGGCAAGAAATGTGATATCAATTATATATGTGAAATCATGCAAAACATTTTCATATTAGTCATGTTAGCAGAAAAAAAGCAAGAAAAAAATTAAAAGTGAAGAAAGTATGCTTCAATTTGCACTCAGTCTTCATCAGTACCCTGGATATGGATAGTATTTTTCATCTAAAATTTAAATAATTATTTTAATAACATTAATAAGTGATATAATTCATGATTGAGGACATTAAGTTATTAATGACATTAAGTCTAGCTTTTTTATAGAAAGGGTCAGGCTATGTTTATGCAATTAAATATCTGAATGTTTTTTTTTTAATTTTAAACTGTGTTTTGCTATATTAAAAATGTTCATAAGGATGTTCGATGTCATGTATAATATCCTATTATTCATTAAAATATCCTGAGACTAAATGATAAGCAAATAGGAGCAAATAGCAAATAAGTACATCATTAAATTGAAGAGAAAGACGGTGGAGGGGCACCGCTTATTCTGGGAATGGTTTCCTGTTACCTGTAGCCACCAGTATGCCCCAAGCTCATCTTCCCTAGAGAAGGAACTGAGGGGGCAGTTACGTATGTGTTTGTATATGTATGTACGTAAGAAATCAGATTTCTCATACCAATTCAGCTATTGCCTCAATCTCCATTCTGTCTTACAGATGGTAACCACTTCATCTTCTTCCTCTAGTTAGTTTAAGGACAGTTTTACTTTTTAACCCTTTACTTATATAATTTTCCAGGGACAAAAATAGGGATGAGGGATAGATGGGTAAATGGTTAGTATTTTAGCTGGAGCCACTCTTTGGTCAGGATGGGTTGAATTTTGTTGAAAATTAGTCTCGTGAACTGGCTATTTGTTTCATGTCTTCCTCCCCCAACCCCAGCAAAAAATATCTTGACTTTGCCCTAAACTCTGCAAAAAAACACATTACATCTTGAAAAAATCAATTATTGTTCATATCTCATATTTATTCTTATTTTAACTTTATAGTATTGTGAGGAACAAACAGTATAAAGTAACTTCACTGGGGTCACATACCTAACAAGTACTGGATCTGGGATTAAAATCTAGGGCACTCAAATTCCATTTCCATTACTCTATCATCACCATTGTGATACACACACAAACATATGTGTGTGTGTGTGTATGTGTATACATATATATATATAGTATATATATGCATATACACACACACACATATATTACCTTTGTTATTAAAAAAAACTCAAATAGGATGAGGGGTACTAAATTGTACATATGAATCCCTGCATATTATATATTTATTGACTTAGAAAATGAAATATTTGCATTATCAAGTCTTAATGTACTTTTTTATATTTAATTAAATATATCCCAATTACATTTTAATTTTCAGGGGTTGTATTAGGGCATGTTGTGCGCCATATGTGGTATGTTTGATACCACTTTACTATCCCATGCTTCTCTTTGTTAAAAAGGAAGTAGAAATTCTGGCAACTGCAAAAGAAAACTAGAAATTTACTAAGAAGTATACCCAAATCATACAATCTCTCAAGGTGTGATGTCCAAGGAAAAATACAAAGCAAAAGATATTGAATTTATAATTAGAGAAACAAATTATCATTCCTCTTCTTGGCATTCAAAACTAGCTATACTTAGATAAGCTCCTGTATCTCAGTCTTCAATCATTCAAAACATAAGGGTTTGCCCAATCTCTTTGTTTCTTTCTGTCCCTGAAATTCCTTAATGTGTGAACAAATGAGTGAATTCACACATATCACGAGCAATTTAAATTAGCCAATTCAATCTGTATAGTTGAGAGACAGCGCCATGTAGTCATCAGAAACCTGGACTTTAAGGCAAAAGATTTGCTCTGATACTTACTAGCTGTGTTCATATTTAAATCCCTGAATGTTTTAGACCTTTAATTTCCTCATCTGTGAGAAGAGGTTAAGAATGCCATAGCATCTATTGCCCAGATCTTTTTTTTGGGGTGGGGCTAGGCAGTCAGGGTTAAGTGACTTGCCCAGGGTCACACAGTTAGCAAGTATCATGTGTCTGATATGAGATTTGAGCTCAGGTCCTCCTGACTCCAAGGCAGGAGCTCTATCCACTGTGCTACCTAGCTGTCCCCCAGATAATTTTTGAAGAGAATACTTTGTAAATATTGAACTACTACAAAAAGCAATCAATCAAATAGTAATTATTAAGTACCTATTATGTGCCAGATACTGTTTGTCACTGATGATACAAGCACATAAAATGAAACATGCTTTACTTACAATATTTACATGTTAATAAACAAGACAAAATACATTTAAGACATATGTTGTTGTTTTTCAGTCATTCAATCATGTCCTACTCTTGATGACCCCATGGACAATAACACAAAAGTCCTTCTGTCTTCCACTATCTCCTGAACTCTGTTCAAGCTTATGTTTGTTGCTTCCATGACAATATCCATCCATCTCATCCTCTGCCATCTCCTTTTCATTTTGCCTTTAATCTTTCCTAGTATTAGAGTCATTTATAATGAGTCTTGTCTTCTCATTATGTGGCCAAAGTATATTGCTATAAAGTTAATAAACACAAATATATACAAAGTAGTTATAAGGTAGTGTGGGAGGGAAGTCACTTTCAGTTAAGTAGGATCAGCAAAAGCTTCATGCAGTAGATGATGATTGAACTTCTCTTTAAAGGAAGAGAGTGACTCAGGAGGAGTTAAGGAAGGCATATGTTCCAAGCAGGGAGTACAGACAATGCAAAGGCACAGAGATGGGAGGATGAATATGGGGGTGGGGGGAGTCACTTTGGCTATGTCAAAGACTGTTGGAGGAGAAATGATATTGAATGAAGATAATACAAATTGAGGCCAATTTTAAATAGCATTAATGGATAAACTAAACAGTCGGGTTTTTTTTTTTTGTTGTTTGGTTTGGTTTTTGTTTTGTTTTGTTTTGTTTTTGGTGAAGAAATCAAGGTCAAGTGACTTGCAAAAGAATTGTTTTTTGTTTTTGATTTTAATCCTAGAGGCAATACTAGGAAGACAAAAAACTTATTGATTAGGAGTTTCAAATTGTCATATCTCCACTTACAAAAACAAACAAACAAACAACAACAACAACAAAAACATTACTATTTCAATAGTATGCTAAGTTGAATTGAATGGTCAGATATTTGAGGAAAGGAGGCTAATTAGGCAGTTATCTCAATAATCTAGGCAAAGTGGTAGGTATTTCAGTAAAGAAAGAGTCAGATGTAAAAGCTGTGGAGATAGAAATGAAAACATTTGACAGTTGTTTGAATTCATAGGGTGATAGAGAAAAAAGGTTAGAATAATGATAAGTTTATAAATCTGAGACACTAGAAAAATACTGGTACTAATTTAGGGAATGATGTGTATGATGACCTAGCAAATTAGACTGAGAAGGAACAGTTAGGCAAGTATCCAGAAAGAGAGGTTGGCCATCAGTGTCAAATACAACTAAAAGATGGAGAGTTGTTAGGAGAAATAAAAGGTTTATAAATCACTACTTGGAGAGAGTAGTTTCAGTTGAGTGATGATGTTACACATCACCAAAATCATCCTCATCATCATAATCATCATCATCATCATCGTAACTAACACCTTTATGGTGCTTACTATGTGCCAGGAACTACACTAAGTCCTTTATAATTATTATCTTATTTTAACAAATAGAGGTTAAATTACTTGCACAGGGTCATAAGCTAGTATGTGTCTGAGACTGGATTTGAACTCATTTATTCCTGTCTCCAGGCCCAGCTCTCTATCTATTGCACCATCTGCCTATCTCATATTACTTATATTAATACACATATGTGTGTTAGAGCTATTATTATTTTTATCATATATAATGAATTTTAGTGTTGCATAATAGATAATGAGCTGACATCAGAGTCACAAAGATCTGGGTTCAAGTCTCACTTATGACAACTACTACTTATGTTAGTTTGGGCAAGTCTCTTAACTTCTCACCAATTATATAAGACCATGAACTATAGATCAGGTATCCATCTGCATTGGTGAAGGGAGGTCCCTTATCCAGGATTTCCTTGTACCAATGAAATCAAAAGCCTTATCTCTAGTGTACTACTACACTAATGTCACCATTTTGAAACACTCTATATATCCTCTCTGTAAGATATATCATTAGTAAACTAAGAGTTTGCTAACATGACTAAGAATATTAGGGACTAATCAGGAAAAAAAAAATTCATGAAAGAAGTGAAGCACTGAGAAAAGCTTTGAAGGACAAGAAGGTTGCCATTACATAAGGAGAAAGGTGGGAGAGATTTATCTATGGAAGAATTCTGATATTCAGATGTACAAACAATTGAGTATAAGTATGTTTGCCTTATTGACACATGGATTCCTACAGTTAGACACAGAGAGAATAATTGATGCAGAGACTTGAAGCCCAGGACTAGGAGATTTGATATGATTCACAAAGCAATAATTCAATAAAGATCTTGCTGCTAGTGAACATCAGTAATGAAAAGAAATACAGATTTAGTGATGTGGAGTGTATTTCTAATTGGTATTAAGCTTGTAAGCCTATAGCTAGATTTCTCTTAGGACTTTTTGTTTATTTCACAGAATCATGTTAACTTAGTCAGATGCTTGCTTCATTCATTCATTCATTCAAAAAGCAAGATATAATCACAACAACAACATTCAACAAGCAATTATAAATACCTACTCTGGGCCAGGTACTGTGCTAGGTGCTGCAGTTAAAAAGATGAAAATTAAATTTTCCCTCCCTACAATCAAAGAACTGGTATGCTCTACTCTGGGAAGACAACAAATGAACAGATAATCTACAAAATATGTAGAATTGGAGGAGACTAAGCAACTGGGAGGATTGAGATAGGCCTTGTATGGAAAGTGGCAAATTATCTGGGCCTTGAAATTCATAACTGCTTATTTTAACCATTTTCAAAGAAGTAATGAAATGATGACAGTAGCTAAAGGATGCAAGACAGCTGGAAAGGACCTTATTCCAAAGAGGAAATTGAGGTAAAGAGAGATGAACTAACTTGTCCAAGAGCACATAAGTAGTAAGGAGAAGAGTTCAGACTAGATTCTGGATCGGTGAAGACCCCCTCCATTGTTCTTTCTATTGTACTAAACTACTGTCCCCATTTGGAATACCAATTCTGTCCTACTGAGTGCTTCACATATCTACTTTTTATTTCCACTTTAAATATTTTATTACTAAAATGAAAGTGATGAGAGATTTTGAGATAATTTAGCTTGGGAAGTGTTGCTTTTTGCATTTGAATGTAAAGCTAATTGAATAGCGTAGGGGATAACATCAAAGAATAAATGCATTTGAAATATGTCATTTACACAGTGACAGTTCATTTTACTGGTTAAATGAATGATAAATGCTAGTACACATTTTATCTAAAACTATAGTTGTCCAAACTAATAGAAGAGAGACAGAGATAATTGAAATTGTTGAGTACCTTTATTTATCAAACTGGATTACTCTGTAATTGATTTGGACAAGGAATATTTTAACAGAAAGGAAACTTAGAGATCGCCTATTCCACCCTCTCTATTATAGGTAGAAAGAAAAGAAGAATAGAAATCCATAAAGGCAAGTGACTTATCTAAGGTCACACAGCTATATAGCAAAATAATTGAACCAAGAATCCACATCTCTTGTAACCTTATCCAGTGCTCATTTCTCTAGTAAATTTTTCCTTCTATTAGTTGCAATTATGCATAGATCATAAAGAGTTGTTTGTTTGTTTTTTCCCATTATGTTGAAACTTTACACCACAACTTAGATTGAGTGCGGCACTATATACTACACCTTTTTGTTAGGTAGGTATTTTATTTTTCAATCATCAATAGGGTTTTCAGTACCTCACTCTTAAGGAGAAGAGACAGGCTATCTGAGAATTAGTCATTAAATGAAGGAAGAGGAACTCACAACTGGGGTTCAAAAATATGTTTATTTTTTCCTTGGCTCCAGGGTATATCTGCTAGTTCTGTCAATGAGCCAAGGAGAGTGATGGGGTCCTCCATAAACGGATATGGTAAGAGGTCTTCTAGACAGCTCAGACATCCATATGATGAAAACAAGAGGAAGCCCTGGGCTGAGAAGCAGTGTGAGAGTTAAGATCATGGTGCTTTAAACAATGTGGTTCAAAAATTATATGGCCTTGACACAAAGCAGCCCAGATGCCAGCCTAAAAGATTAAAATAGGGAATCCAAGATCCCTATAGAGTATATCTTTTGATATCATATCTGGCTAATAAATTTGCTTTAAAGAACACAACTAGGATATAGAGAAAAATGGTGAGAGGTGAAGAGAAACAGAAAGATTAGGAGACAGAAAAGCAGAGAGAGAATCTACAGAGACTGGGGCCTTTGATATCTTCCAAAAGTTATAGGAGATTGCACCCAGAGATCTTTGTGGAAAGTTCAAAAGCTAGGGAGATAAATTTCTGGAGGCTAAAGGAAGACCTTTCTCCTTCACGGCATTTTTTTGGGGACAAGAAAAGTACTCCCATACATGCATGTTCAGTGAGTTTTGAATGAGGAAAGGCCTGAATCTAAGAATAAAGACTCATAGGTATAGGGGAGTTATATGAGACAAATAAAGCTTGGACTTTTCACTTGTACAGATGGTTTGTGGAAACTTATTCTCAACGGGCTCTAGTATTTAATATCCAAAATTTAGAAGAAGTCATTCAGGTAAGACAGGAAGAGAGTCAAAATGAATAAGGCCTGATTCATTATATATCTGCCTCTAGGACCAATCTTAACAGATGAACCTCTTTAAGCCATACGTGTTCATTTCATTTATCAATTGTTCCCTTTATATTTTTCTCCCTACAACTTAGTATTAAAAACCTTAAATATTAAAAAAAAAGACAACAACAACTGAACAAGAGGCAGGTGCCAGTTTTCAGAGATATGGTAAATGAGAAAGATGAATCCTTGGTTTTACTGTTTTTGGCAAAGCTAAGGTGGTACAGGAAACCAGTTTTCATAAGAGACTTAACAGCAATAAATAGGTAGCCAAGACATTATCAATTGGGAGTCAGATTCTAATACTAAACTGGTGAAAAAGAAAAAAAGAGAATAGTTTCATGGTCTATCACCTTATCTAGGTGTATCTTCTTAGGGAATAGTACTTAAGTTAGATATAGTTTGGAATGCCTAATAAAATGGAAATCGAATTTTTTCAACCTTGAAAATGAAATCTCTATAGATATATAGACATAAAAATGTGTTTTAGTTTCCTGTAAGTGATGTTTAAGTTACCTAAAATGAAGTACTTTTTGAACTCTACAATTTTTATAGCTTGTTCTAATTGGCCAAAACTTCATTTTAATGAAAATTAGCCTGAGGTATTATTATTTTCTTTGGCAAGACAGATGTGCCGCCCGATAGCCTGCAGTAGATAATACTGAAAGATAATTCTCAGGTGACTAATTCTCACAGAAAAAAGTCACCAAATGTATTTCAGGAAATGAAATTCTGATGAAATTTATGTGTCTTTATTGCCAATAAAACAAACAAACGGAGGAAATGATAAAATTAGACTATATACAAATAAAATTCCTTAAGAGAAAATTTAAACATTTCCATTTGTGAGCAGTGATATGAAGTGTATAAATTAACAAGAAGTTTACTACCAACTGCAGCCTCTATGTTCACATCTTGCACTGTGTACTTTGCATTGGTCTCTGCCTAGGTGATTTTGGATATATTCTATATACTATGAAGATTTTTTTAATAGAGCTATCAGGAAGAAATGAGTTCAAATCTGTCCTTAGACTCATATTAGCTATGTAGTCCTAGGCAAGTCACTTACCCTCTGTTTGCCTCAGTTTATTCATCTTTAAAATTTGGAAAAGATCAGTACTTATCTCACAGGGCTGCTGTGAGGTTCAAAGGAGATTATAATTGTAAAATGCTATATAGATGCTAACAATTATTATTATTGGGGTAGGCAGGTGGCACAGTGGATAGAGTGTTGGGAATAGAGTCAAGAAGCTTCATCTTCATGAATTTAAATCTGGTCTCAGACACTACCTGCTTGACCTTGGGCAAGTTAGTTGACCCTGTTTGCCTCAGCTTCCTCATCTACAAAATAAGTTGAAGAAAGAAATGGTAAACCACTTCAGTATCCCTGCCAAGGAAACCCCAAATGAAGTCATGAAAAGTTAGACATGACTGAATATTTATCATTATGATCTCATCATCAATGGTGGCACAGCAAAACTGGACCCACATATTGTAAAAAATTCTTTTGAAGAGGCAACATGGTTTTGTGAATAGTTTTGGACGTGTAGTCAGAAAGACCGAGATCCAAATTCCACCTCTGTGACTTGCTCTGTTACTATAGGAGCATGAGAGTAAGTTCCTTAACCTCTGTTACCCTCAGGAAACTCTCTATGACCAGGGGTGGGGAACCTGCTGCCTTGAGGACACCTGTGGCCTTCTAGGTCTTTAGGTGTGGCCTTTTGACTGAGTCCAAGTTTTACAGAACAAATCGTTTTATTAAGGGGATTTATTCTGTGAAAAGGCTATACTTGAAGACCTAGAGGGCAACGTGTGACTTCAATGGCCACAGGTTTCCCACCCCTGCTCTATGACTATGTGTTAATTATAGACTGATTGCTCTCTGTGTTGTTGGATGGAGTGCTCATGCCATCAAAATCAGATGTTGACATTTGAAGAAAAAGGGACTCAATCCCTCTTTTACTTGTGTTTCTGATCTATCCTCAGCAACAGATTAGCCTAGTAATGTTATTATTATTATTTTTTTAATGTTCCTAGGTAGAGTGGTACTGACCCAGCCAGTTCTTGGAAAGGCAAACAGTAGTCTGAGAGGTTACTAAACATGTCTTCCTCCTCTCCACTAATGCAACAGCAGATGATTCTAGACAATATTCTGAATATCCAATGTATTTATTTGGCTGTCACTCCATAAATATTGGCGCAACAATGAACATGACTTAATCCCCAGGCTACTCCTACATATTCCTTTTACCATCTTTTAAATTATGCTATTATGCTAAAGGGAGGATTTCTAGGAGTCTAGACAAATACCAAAGGGTTATGCAATCATAGAATTAGAAAGAAATAGACAGACAAAGGAGAAGTTTTCCGAGTTTACAGAGCTTATAAGTAACAGAACAATAACTTCAAATGAAACTTACCTAGTCCAGACTCAGAACCTAGAGTTAATATTTAGTGATCTCACCGTATGGTAAATAGGAAAAGCACTGTACTCTTAAGTCAAGATCTGTGGTGGAGTCTCACCACTCTCTACTAGTAACATGATCACTGCTGTTTTCATTTTTACCCCAAACTCTGGGTTTGCTTAAGAGTCCAGTTGTTCCCTCTTCATATCCAAAAACTACCCAGATCTTCTCTGTAGATAGCCATTGTGAAGTGGAAAAATGTGATTGTTTTCTCAACCCTGTTCCATCCACCCTTCTCCCTTCCCCCAAAATAGCATTGTTGTGCAAGAGGACACCAGGACACAGAGTCATTGCAGTGACTCCAGGGCTTCAACGCGTAGATACAGTGAATTAACCTCTATATTACAAGAGCTGTATTAGAAGTGATAGCACACTACACCTAGTATTTTGTTTTTCCTATCTCCCTCTGATCAAGGCATTAAAATTCCCCATAATATTTTACTTATATTCAAAATCCTAGGCCTCTTGGATATATCATCTTTCACTCTCCTTCATCTACATGTGCAAAGTCACCAAAGAAAGTCCAAAATTGTGGACTCTCTTATAATAGTTCATAACATCAAAACTATTCTATGTTCTCTCTCCCTAACATTCATGCTATTGCTCTTTGGACTGACTTCCAAACTACTCTACGAGAAGAGAAATTCTCTCATTTCTGGAACCATTTTCCCATACTCAGAAACTTAAACAAGATAGCTTTAATGAGGTTCTTTGCAAAATAAAGTGCTATATGAATGCTATTATTGTTATTAATTATTATATTCTTTACCACTATATCTATTATTAATCAACAGTGTTAAGGGATTATCTAGACATTTCTAAATATACCTGATGAATTATTGGTAGTTGTGAGCTGCTACAAGAACTCATTGCCTTGAGTGTACAACTGTTTACCTTTCACCTTCATTCTCAAATTCTAATATATCTCTTCATGGTTGGTGAACCAAGTCAGATCATGACTCAACATCCTTAGGTACCAGAGAATATCAGCTACTGGATAACACCAGATTTTGATATAAATTTGCCCCAGGGTTCTGTTAAATTGTTGTAATTTGGATCAGGTTAAGATTTTTCCAGTTTATCCTGCTGCTTCCACTGATATCCAACTTCTGCTTCTGACCTAGTCCCCCCTAGCTCCTGAGTGCTCATTCAATAAGTAAGTTCAGGTCATCATATGAGTTCATCATACCTAGTCACCTCCAGAGCCATCGCACAGTTCAGACCTCTGCCTACCATATTACCATATATACCTCAACTACTCCCTCCCCTTTCCTCCTTTTTTTTTTTTTTTGGTCTGGAAAGAGTAATTAAATCAACACAACCATTCCTGGAAAGTATATGTCAGTCTATGCCTCTCTTCATCATCTCTGTGACTTCCAACACCAAAATGCCCTTTCTCTCTAGGTATTATCTTTCGTTATAAGAATGTAAGTGTCCTAAGGGTAGAGAATTCCCTGGCATTTTGTATCTGTATATACAGATTGTACCACATATATACTTAATAAATGGTTTTATTCATTTCTTCATTCATTCATGTATTCAGCTAAGGGGGCTAGCCTCTGGAGATAGTCTGTAGCATTTTGAGCCTTCTTTTCATCTTTTGTAAATTGAGGTTTTTTTTTACAATACTTACCTCAAGCTTACTGTGAGAAAAGACCTTTTTTTTTTTAAGTAGGCATAGTTCAATTTATTTGCTTATATGTTAAAAAAAAAAAAACTATGTGGTTACTACAGCAGTTGCCTGGGTCTTCTGGGCAAACAAGCAAGTGTGAGTCTTCACAAGATGGTCAGTGAATTCCTGATAGAGAGACTTGGTGGACATAGTCTCCTTCCACAATTCTGGGGTTACATAGCTGTATGTTTTGGAGAGGGCATCAAAAGTAGCTTTAGTGAAATTGCCCAGAGTGGCAGTACAACCCCTTCCAGAAGTGTAGCAGTCATCAATTCCAGGCAGCATCAGGAACTTCTTAGACACAGGAGCTGAGACAATGCTAGTATCTCTAGGAGCAGAGATCAGGTGCACCAGAACCTATCCACATCACCCAGTGACCTTGCAGGACACTCCGTGAGGCTTGCCAATCTTGTTCCCCTAATAGCTACAACTCCGAGGTCCTCTAACAGCACCTGCATCATCCTCCATTTGGTGTTCATTAGAAATAGAAGTTAATAAAGAACTTCTTAAACTAAAACAAACAGACAAACAAACAAACAAAAAAAACCCTACATGATTTGTTACTACTATTAACTCTTCTTAATTTTTGCCTTTTTTAAAATCCCAAACATTTAGCTTAATTATCTCTTCTTTTTTCTTTTCCTTTATCTGTCAGTCATAACCAAAGGCAAAAAACAAAAAAGACAAAAAAACATTACTTGCTGTCAAGGAGCTCAGTCTAATGGGGGGAGGGTGGGAATGCAAACTATGTATAAGCAAGCTATAAAGAATAAACTGACTATAATCACTAGAAGGAAGGCACTAGCATTGGGGGAGATCAGAAAAGTCTTCTAGTAAAGATAGAATTTTAACTGGGACTTAAAGCAACCTAGGGAATCCAGGAGGTAGAAATGAGGAGAGTGGAAATTCCAGGCATGGAGAAAATTCTTTGTCTATAGAAATGGAGGAACAGGGAGGAGACCAGTATCACTGGATCACAGAGTATGTGAAGGGATGTGAGGTATAAGAAGACTTGAAAGGTTGGGACAGGTTATAAAGGTCTTTGAACACCAAGGAGGATGGAGGGGGTTTATATTTGATCCTGAAGGTGATAGGAAGCCATGGAAGTTTATTGATAAAGAGGGTGACATTGTCTGAACTGTGCTTTAAGATGATTAATTTTATAGTTGAGTGAGATGGACTGAAGGAGGAGAGACTTGTGGCAGATATGCCAATCTGCAGTCTATTGCAATTGTCCAGTTGTGAGGTGATGAGGGCATACACAGTGGTGGTGGCAATGTCAGAGAAGGGGGGCATGTGCTAGAGATGTTATGAAGGGAAAATTGATGGGACTTAGCAACAGATTGTTTAGAGAATTGAGGAAAGTGAGGAATTGAGAAAGATGCTAGGGTATAAACCTAGGTAACTAAAAGGTTGGTGGTGCCTTGAAATAGAGAAATTCAAAAAGGAAGAAGTTTGACCAGGGGTGGGGAAAAGGAGTATTGGGTTCAGTTTTGAATATATTGGATTTAAAATGTTTGTGGGACATTTATTTTTTGGGGGCCGAGGCAATTGGGGTTAAACGACTTGCCCAAAGTCATACAGCCAGTAAGTATTATATGACTGAGGCCGATTTTGAACTCAGGTCCTCCTGACTCCAGGGCCAGTGCTCTATCCACTGCAACACCTGTCTGTGCCTGTCTATGGGGCATTTAGTCTAAAATATAGTTGGAAAAGTGAATCTGGGGGTTAGGAAGGAGATATAAAAAGATCTGAGAATCATCTGTTTAGATAGGATAATCAAATTCATGGGAGCTGAAGAGATCATTAATAAATTAGTATAGAGGAAAAACAGGGACCAAGACAGAGCTCTGGAGGACAACTAATGATAGTAAGCCTACTCCTAAGTGTCCTCTCGACCCTTATAATGGAGGCTTAGAGGGTGAAGCACTAAACCCCTCCTAAATCCTTCCTTTGTATAAGGCTCTGAAATTTCTGAACTTCCAAGGCAATTTTACTATTTTCATCAGCAACCTTGTGTGGTTTGGGCCTCATAGAAATTCATGGTCTCACCCTGCATACTCATAAGCTCCTTGAAGGTAGGCACTACCTCTCTTTTTTCTTACTCGTATCCTGAGCACTTAACAATCCGACATATAATAGATACTTAAAAAATGACAATTGAATTGAATTGGCTTGAGTAAAGATCTAGCAAAGTAGACTGAGAAGAAATGGTCAGACAAATAAGAGGAAAACCAGGATGGAGTTGTGTGGTGGAAACCAAGAGAGAATAGAATATCAAGAAAAGGATGGTTCAAGGTTCCAAAGGTTACAGAGAGGTCAAGAAGGGTAAAGATTCAGTAAAGGCCATAAGATGGGAATTAGGAGGGATCACTGGTAATTTTGAAGAGAACATTTTTTTATTTTAAATGAACAATAAGGTTGGAAGCCTGATTATAGAAAGTTAAAAAAAGGATGAAAGAAAAGGAAGTGGAAGCATAGATTGTAGGGGGCATCTAGGTGGTGCAGTGGATAGAGCTCTGGCCTTGTAGTCAAGAGGACCTGAGTTCAAATCCGACCTTAGACACTTAACACTTACTAGCTGTGTGACCTTGGGCAAGTCACTTAACTCCGATTGTCTCTCCAAAAAAACAAACAAACAAAAAAAAACCATAGATTGTAGATGACTTCCTTAAGGAGTTTTCGCCACTAGAGGAAGGAGAAATATGAGATTATAGCTAGTGAAGGTGGATGGATCAAGATTTTTTGAGTGTAGGGAAGACATGCATATGTTTACATGCAATATGGAAGGAGCCAATGGACAAAGAATGATTGAACTTAATGAAAGAGTGGGGATATTAAACTGGACAATTTTCTGAACAAGACAAGATCATCACCTCAACGTGAACTTCATTTTTGTTTCTCTACCAAAGTCCTTTTCCAAAGCCTTACCATATGGTGGACCTGACACTGAATTTTTTAAGGGCAAATCAAGAAGTCTTTTAGTTTTACTGGGTTCTTTAAGCATGGACCTTATGACAAATTCTTTGCTGTTTGAGAACCAAACCTAGTTAAGTCTAGTTGAAGTTTATAAACCAGAGAGGTTTATGACCAGAAAATAGGTCACCAGGTAATGATTTTGTTTGTGTGTGTGTGTGTGTGTGTGTTTTGTGTGTTTCTATTTTGGCTTTATCAACAACATAGAGGACATCCTAAAACATTTGAAGTACCAAAGGAGCATATGAAAACAGGCTTATTGCATTTAGAAGATGCTGAATTTGATTCTCCCTTTCACATCTGTGAATATCTGTCTCATTGACTCAAAAGTCCCATGATATCTACACATACAAACACACATACACATACAAGTAAAACCAAAAGAATGTTTTGTAACCCTTATAATTTCTTTAGGCTTCCTTTTTAACTTCATTTAAGCCTTCCCTAATTTATATTGGCTATAGCAACCTGGTTATAAGCTTTTTATTCAAAGCAATAGTGCTAATGCCAAGAGTCCAAAACAATAATCATCATCATCAGTGATGAACATTTTCAAGCAAGAGTGAGGTTAATACGTCTGGATTTAGTCCTGTTATGTCAATTATTGATCATACTTTCCCAAAACTGATTCAAGGATATAAACCTCTTTAAAAGCTCCAACCTATTCCAAAATGAGATAGAATGTTCTATTTGTAGACCATCTCTGGGGAGTGTCATGAATCACTGAAAAATCAAATGAGGGTTTTGGGTATAATTAATAGGACTATGTCATTGAGCAGTTAAATAAACTTTGATAGATGTACTTATTTTGCTTTCATTTACATTTCAATATCACTTTGAATTTCTTACATACATTGTCTCATTTGATCTTTGCAAAATCACTGTGCCAAAAGTGGTGCGATCATAACTATTGTTTTACAGAAGAGGAAACTGAGGCTTAACCAGATTAAATCATTTGTTCAAGGTCACAAAATGAGTTTAGAGTTCTGAAATTTGAATTTAGATATTTTCTTTTCAAGCCAAGTGACTTTTCCTAAATGACATAGATCAAGCCCTGTAGAAAGTAAGTTTTAAGGTTTTCCCATCTAGATTTTTATGATCCCCTAATACATATAAAAGTGGTTATCATATATGGAGTGTGTGTTGGACTATTTGAATGGGGATAAAGGGACTTAAGTCTAAATCCTACCTGTGATACTTTCTAACTGTGTCATTTACTTCAAAAGAAGGAGTTCATTGTGGGCAAGTCCTTTAATTTCTATGAGCCTCAGTTTCTTCATTTTCTAAATGGATATAGCAATACCTTTAATATCTAAGAGGGTAGTTGTAAACCTTAAAAAGAAATAATCTAGTTAAAGCACTTTGCAAAGATTAAAGAATCACATAAATATCAGTTATCATCATTATTAAAACAAAGAAAATACTCTGAAGAAAGATATTTATGAAAAAAAGAAAAATCACCCAAAGCAACACAATTATTTTTCTACCATCTTGCTGAAAACACAAGCATGTTATTGATGTTTCCTAATAGCAGCCTCCTTGGAATAGCTGATATAAAATAAGGATTGGGCGTTTTTATTCATCAAGACAGATTCATATATTTAGAGTGGGAAGGAGCTTAGAGACCATGTAGTTTAAACCACTCATTTTAAAGATGATAAAAAGGTCCAGAGAGAAGAAACTGAGATCCCTTGATCTGTGGAAATTAATTGACTTTATAAAGGTCACATAGATAAGTGGCAGAATCAGTTAGTCTGTCCACAAGCATTTTTTTTTTAAAGATCTTGCTGTGTTTCAGGTGCTGTGTTAATGGCTAAAAATATTTTTTAAAAAAGACAAAAAACAAACAAACAAACAAACAAACATAGCTCCTGATTTCAAAAGGCTCATCTTCTTGTAAAGGAGACAGCATGCAAATGACTATGGACATATATAATATAGTTACACACATATATGTCTATACATACAGACAGTAATTTCCGAGGAAAGGTGAAGATGGCATGAGATGGGCAGGGTGGAAGGTAGGGGAAAAAAGAAAAGCAAAATGGAATATAGTTTAGATTTAAAACGGTTTCTGTAGAAAGTCAAGGAAAATAAAGGATAGAGGTAAGGAGGTAAAGCATTCAAAAATGGGGCAAGGCAGCATAAATGTACAGCAGCAGGCTTTGGAGTTAAAATTTATAAGTTAAAAATGTGGTTGTGGAGATGAAATGCATGAATTTACTATATACATAAATGTGTATATATATGTATATATGTGTATATATATTGTATATGTATATGTCATAAATTAATATGATAAAAACTCCATGATATTTGTTATTTAGATATAAAAAACCAATCAGCTTTACATTGATTTTTTTTTTTTTTTTTTTTTGCTTTTTGGTGAGGCAACTGGGGTTAAGTGAATTGCCCAGGGTCACACAGCTAGTAAGTATCAAGTGTCTGAGCCCAGATTTGAACTAAGGTCCTCCTGACTCCAAAGCCACATCTCTATCCACTGCACCACCTAGTTGCCACCAACATTGATTTTTCATAAAATTGGTTGTTCTGCATCCAAAGCGCACCTAAAATGAATCATGCCTGCTTTTAACCACTGTTTGATGGCATTAGCAATTACTAACCCAAGCAAAAACTTGTTTCTGAAGAGCTATTTGGTGAAATCAATCACCGTGTCATCTATGAAACAATTTCATTTTGAACTAATTTCTTGTATAGAAATTCTTGGTAGAACATTCTTTTGCAAAGATTTGCAAAAATTGTTTTGGTGTTTCAAAACAATGCTCCCATAAGTCATACACATATTACGAAATTGACAACTGAATCTCTCCAGATTATCTCAAAAACAAATTTGGAGACCTAGACTTCAGTTCACAGATTTGAAAACATACATACTCATATAAACTTTCACTAGAACTGGTCTATTTTTTTTCTAGTTTCCTATAGCTTATGGTTCTCAGTCCTCTTTGTGAGTATTAATTTATTTTCTGCAGAATGAACAGAAGCTTCCTCCACATTCCTTCTTTCTTCTTGTTTGTAGTAAATATCACAGCATCTGAGAACCTCAGAGCTGGAAGAAACTTCAGAGGTCATCTGTTGCAAACCATACCTGAACAGAAATCAGGTCTACAAAATCCCTGATGAATGTTCATTCAGCCTTTGCTTTGAGACCACTAGTGAAGGGTCCCCATTCCCAAAAGCAATTCTGCAGCTCGAAACTTAGTTTCAGGAGGTAATTTACCTCTGTAGTCTCTAACCTCTACACAGCTGACAACTTACATTTAAACTTTTGGATGGCCTTTTCAGAATACCATAAATGAAAAAGGATAGGTTGTGGCCATGACTGTATTCTAGGAACAGTTGCTACAGGTAACTCATAGCCAGCTGTGACCCTGAAAAAAAATATTAAATCAGAGCATCCCTGTGAAATTTTGTTTTACTATCATGTAGTAAAGGGCATTTATTTACTCACTGCTTACAGAAGACTTTCCCTGATATTGTTATGATATTATTAACAATCCCCAAAATTCCCTTAACCCTCTCAGTTCTCATCATTTAGCTACTTTGACTCAAAAGTGTACTATTATAAATTACAAATAGAAAGAAAAAGTCCTCTTTGGGAAAGAACCTATAATTGAGATAAAGCCACAGATAATTTGCTCTTAGGATGTCAAAATCAGAGCTGGAGCTTGCTGTTTTGCAGTTTGTTGTCCAGATATTTATGACATAATGGTTGTCAGATACTTAATCTTGCTAAACCCAATAATCCTACACTTGGCTTCCTTGCCCATTAGCAGTCTTAGGGTTTCATTGTCATAGGACATATGTTCTCCTTTTCCTTTTACCAAACCCTTTGAGGATAATTACCCACCTTCAAGTGAAATGAATGTTTAGACTATCCCTGCTGTCCTCATATTGTTTCCCATATCAAATCATATTCTGGGTCTGTGTCCCCACATTTCAATTTACACCATCCCCTCATTTGCCTTTTCTACCATAACTGTCCTCCAACTCTCCTAGTCATTACAGGTGAAGTTATTTCTAGACAGACTTCTTATTCTAAATCTCAGCCCCCCAGTTCTAGGGTAAGAGAAATAGATTGAAGATATTTTTATATTTTACATTCTATAACCTTCTATGTATCACTTCATGTAGAGGCAGTATAATGCTCTGGATTTTATTTCAGAGAGCCAACTTTGCCACTGTGACCCATATAATCTTGAGCCAGTCACTTAAGATCTCTTGGTCTCCTCTGTCACTGAACCTAGTGACAGAGTTGGCCTGGATGAACTCTAAGGTCCCTTTTGACTTAAAATCTTTTATTTCCTATAAACACAATGCCTCAGTTTAACCATCGTTAAAATGGTGATAAAGTGTTCTACTTACCAGGTACATTTAAAGTCTCTGAAATTATTAAGATTGTGAGAGAAAGATCAAAATGATTTTCTTATAAATAATACTTTTGCATATTTTTTTTTAAACTCAGATTTATACTTAACCTTCTGTTACTTTCTAATAGGGTTGATTCTTAGAATTAATAGGCTGGACTATGTGTTTTATCCAGAGAACTGTCTATTATTAACCTGGGCTAGCTGTTATTTTAAAGTATCCAAGCTCTAATTGCCTGGAAAAGTGCTTTTATCTTAGCTCTGATACTTGCATAAAATTGGATGAGAGAAACTCTTTTTCGGGGAAAGTCAAACTATCAAAATCAATGTCTGCTCCTCCTGACCACCACAAGGATTGCTAGCTACTTCCCCTTTGATGCCTCTCTCCTACCACTTCAATAATTTTTCTATCTGTTCTTAATTTGAAAACTTACATCAAATGAACTCTTTTAACATCACAATAATTTTCCAATCGCCCCTTCGTGTGACAGAAAGAGAAAAGTCTATATACTTTGACCTGCTCTGTCCAGCTTTTTTTCTTTTATTCTGTCAATATACAGCACCTGCCTTCCTAACATGTTAAGGATACTCGACAGGGTGCCAAGTCTATATACTGCTTACTTGCCTATGATTCCCACTGACTTTAGCATGACATACACTGGGGTGGAACAGGGCTATGTACACTGAAATGGAACAAAAAGCTGGCTCTTTATTGAAGTCATGTTAGGTCCTGATTTAAAATAGGATCGACTAAAATACAATAAAAAAAGATCAAATGTTTTAGCCAGTGATAGTGACACCTGTTTGTTTATCTACTGCAAGATGTCTAATTATGACTTATCATTCCATTAATTACACTGAAAGCATCTTCAGTAGTAAAGATTCTGACATATTAGTGCTAAGTAAGGGGCACCAGTAAGATCAACTAATCCTGTTAAATTGAAATTGAGTCAATTTCCTATCTTGAGAAAGGCTTAGTTCCTGATTCTGCTTCCATTTTCCCTTAGGACCTGTAAAAGACTAAATAATAGCAAAGTAAATGTCGGTAGAAGTTTGGTAGTATTAAATGGGACAGGTGAAGCAGGTACATAGTGTTCAGCCATGGGAGATACAAGAATAGGGGTTGATTTTGAACCTAGGATAATTGTAAAACTCAAAAGATATTTATCTTTAATAGTAATATTTGATAACATTGCAATGAATAATAACCATGCATTGCCTAATTTTGCTATCATAGTAGATTTATCCTATTTATTAGAGAAAGAAGAGCAATATCATGATATTCATGGGAGGGATTTGTATGTTGCATAAGCTTTAAAAACCAAAAGCTCCATCTATCCACAAAAAGCATGGGTATATAGTATTATTCACATAATTTATATTGCAATACAGGTTTTCTTTAAGCTATTGGCATAGCTGCCTTAATGTTATTCTCACTGTATATGGAAAACAGATTAGCAGCAGCTTTCTTTCTCATAATTAAATAGAAGGGATCTTAACAGTTAAGCAAAAGTATAGTTAGATCACAATTTGCAAAAAATAAATTCTGGGAAATAGTCATTTTTTTAAAGTTTGCTCTGCATATCTCCAGTGGGCTAGACGCAATTACCATATTTAACACAATTATAGCTTCAAATAATGCAACTTCAAATACATGTGACCACTTCGTAGAATTCATTATTTGCATTAATTGGGACTTAAATATATTATGAAAATAAATCAGTCAGTAATAAATTTTTTAACATATTTTATGTGCAGATCCCTATGCCAGTAATAAGTTGTGTTTATTTAGGGTTTAGGGAGTGGGAGAGAACTAAATTTACATAAGGCATAATCCTTGCCCTAATGGGATTTGTAATCTAGTAAAAGTAGAAGAAAGAAATTTTGAATCTTGAAGTTTCAATTAATAGCTTCATAATGATATCCAAACCATTAGCAGAGATAGCATCACAAACAACTATAACATAGACCAGGGGTGGGGAACCTGCAGCCTTGAGCCCTCATGTGGCCCTCTACGTCTTCAAGTGCAGCCCTTTGACTGAATCCATTTGGACCATTTAAGACCTAGAGGACCACATGCGGCCTCAGGCCACAGATTTCTCACCCCAGACATAGACCTTTAAAGAGTGATTCAAAATATTTTAGTATGGAATTCTTGAAGGGAAAAAAAATAATAAAAGAAAATATATCTCCCAAGTTGAGCTAATGTAGTAGTACGATACAGTGGAAATCAAGGAGGATGTAGAGACAGAAGACCTTATGTTAGAATCCTACTAATGTCACTTATGATTTCTGCAACCTTAGGTCTATCAGTTACTCAATCTCTCTAGGCTTTATTTTTCTCACCTGTAAAATGAGAGGGCAATTGGATGATCGCAAAGTCCTTTTCAACTCTAAATCTATTGATTGTTGCTGTTGTTTTTCAGTTGTGTCCAACTCTTTATGACCTCATTTTGGAGTTTTCTTGGGAAAGATCTTAGAGTGATTTACCATTTCATTCTCCAGCTCATTCGGCAGATGAAGAACTGAGAAAAACAGGGTTAAATGACTTGTCTAGGGTCACACATCTAATAAGTGTCTGAGGCTGGATTTGAACTCAGGAAGATGAGTATTCCTCATTCCAAGCCCAATACTCTACCATTGCATTTCCTAGCTGCCTTATCATTTTAGGCAGTGATGGTGTAATAATGTAAATTTCATAGTTAAAACTGTTATGTGTATTTGCCATCATCATTGTCGATCTAAGTAGGCTACTGGCATGGATGATTTATATCATACTGTTGTTTGCTGCATGTGAATATGAAATATGTGAGCTCAACTTTAAACAGTCTTTGAATGGAAACACTATTATATAAGTACACATGCATACACGCGTATTTACATATACACAGACACATACACATATATAAAATTTTAAATATGCACACATGTATATATATATATATATATGTATACATAAGTATACACACAGGTGATATATGCCAGATAAGAGGGTACTTTAATGAATACATAAGCAGATTTATATGCATATTATATGCACATGTAATAGTCTCTTTCTATATAGACATTCATATACATGCATATATGCACATGTTTTATATGTCTACATATATGTAGACAGATATGAGGTTATTTTCATGAATACATATACAGATATATGCACACACATATGAATATGTCATATATATCTGTGTGTATATATGTATATGCGTATATATAGTTATATCAATCTGAATATGTATTCATAAAAGTACCCTTGTATCTGTCATACTTCTTTCCAATATTCATTTTAGTAAGTATATTATAGTCATCTCTAATTAGCCATAAATATCTTCAATAATTAAAATTAAATTTAATTCTCCTTAAATCTTTCTTGTCTCCAGTTTTTAAGACATAAAATAACATCTTTATAAAAGAAATACATAAACGATTTGAAGAGAAAATATACTAGGACAATTGAAACTCCTATTGATAAAGATAATTTAGGTAGTTTATATAGCAGAAATACAGAAAGCAAAAGCCAAAAAGCCCAAATCCAGAATTGTGAAATAGAATTAGATTTAAGTGCTTTAGATGACAATAAAACAAAAATGTGGGGATGTTTGAAGGAAGAGGGCCATTCTTAAATCATGCTGCTATCTGGGATATGAATCAAAATTCACACACACACACACACACACACACACACACACACACACACACAATTTGTAGAAACCTGGAATGAGACTTTGGTGTCTGAGTATAATAGTAACATGGCATGGGAAATGAATATCCAAATTATAAATAATAATATAATATAAATAATATATCACAACATAACATACACGTAGAGAAAAATATCACTATAAGCAAAATAACTTAAAATTTATCATCTCCTGAATTTGAAAGAATAAAATAAAATAAAATAAATAACTATAGCTACATATGATGGAGGAAAATCTGAGACTAAGAATTATTAGCTTAAATGTAATAGAACAAATACTCATTAAGTGAAAGAAAATTGTTTAAGTGACTAATAATAGAAACTAATAATATGGTGACTATAGGCTTATATTGAGGATCAAATGGGATAATTGTAATGTGCTTATCACAGTGCTTGGAATAAACAAGTGCTATATAAGTGCTTTGTTATTGTTCTTGTTATTATCTATTACATATAAATCTCAAGGAAAACATAGTTTTGAATATGGGGGTCTGGATTATCACCTAACAGTCTTAAGGCAAATTAAAAAAAAATCAGATGTGGCAATAATTATTTTTAATTAGGTAATAGTAAACAATAGAGAATACTAAGATCAGCAAACTATGTCATATGTAATTGTACCACAGAAAATTAAATCATATAAATGCTAAATATCCACGTACTAAATGGCATATCAGCTAAATACTTAATGCTAAAGCCAAACTGAAATGCACAGAAAAAAGTATTAGAGAATTCAAAGTCCCTCTTTTAGTACCAAAAAAATATGGCAGAAAGAGATTAGACTTGAACAGTATATTCTGATAAAGTTTTAAATCTGGATTGTATTTATCTGTATAGAGTACTGAATGAAAATGTTAGTATACATATTTTTGAGTTTTACATGGAATTTTAGGGAAAAAATGGTCATGCTATTTAGTGAAACCAAACCCCATAAATGACCAAATAAATCTTAAGTATATTCTGTATAAAAAATAAAATGGTTATAAATAAAGGTTATGTTATGAGATATCTATACCTAAAGAATATCTATACCCTTATATATGTATGTGTATATAGATATACTCCATTCATATGTATATATATGTTTAAATATAATATAAATATTTCTTTATGATCTACATATGGCATAGATACTAATTATACAAAATATATAATGGGTATAAATATGAATCTAGTTAATCAGAAAACATGTAAGTATATTACATAATGAGTTCTAATACATGTTGAAAATAAGGTGTCATATTTATATCTATTTTGAATAAGATATTATAAACACAACAGATAACCTTTAATATAGGTATACACACACATATTCTAATTATTTGGAGGTTTGGTGCAAAATGTTAGATTGAATGACTTGACTTAGGTGAAGTAGCCAATAAATATCTGATGTTGGAGTTAAGCCTGTATTTTGCTAGCTTTGAGGCCACCTCAATCTACCCTATCCCACTGCTTCATCCATTTGGAAGGTATGTTAGAAGTCATCAAGTTCCAATCCCTCATTTTGTGGATGATAAAATTGAGGCACTCTGTTTAAGTGAGTTGCCCTGGTTCACAAACTTAGTAAGTACTTGACATGTCATTTGTACTCATTTCCTCTTGATGCAAAATCTGGCATCCCATCCACTAACCCATACTAAGTGTATGATGTAACAATCAACATACCAAAATTTTGCCTTATAGAATGAGACTCAGTAACAGAATTCATAATGGAAGAAAAGTCTAAGTTATCAAAGGAATTTTTTTTAATCTAAGAATGAAGGGGGATTGTCATTCCTAGATCTCAGATTTTATTATAAAATACTCATCATCCAAATCAATGCAAGAAAAAACATGTAAAGAACAGATATAAAAGAAGTGGCTAAATAAAACAGACTTAAGCACAAGTGTCAGTCAGTCAGTAAACATTCATTAAGCACCTACTATGTCCCAGGCACTATGCAACATATTGAGCAAATAAAGGCAAAAGAAAGTCCCTGTCCACAAGGAGCTCATATCCAATGGAAGACTCAATAAGCAGACAAACATGTATGAACTCTATACAGGAGAAATAGGAAATGATTAACAGAAGGAAGGCACTAGAATTACAAGGGATTAGGAAAGACTACCTGTAGAAGGTGGGCACTCAAAGAAAGCCAGGGAAGTCAAAAGGCAGGTAGGAGAAGGGAGTACCTCACAGGCATGGAGGATGACCAGAGAAAATGCCCAGACCTAAGAGATGGTGACTTGTTCAAGAAAGAGCAAGGAAGGTTAGGATCACTGAAGAAAAGTATACATGGAGGGGCATAAGATATAAGAAGACTGGGGTTGTGGGTGTGGTCTGGGTTATGAAGGTCTTTGAACATCAAATGAAAGATTTCATATTTGATCTTGGAGGTGACAGGGAGTCACTGGAGTTAATCGAGTATAAGACTGACATGGTCAGATTGGTAATTTGGGAAAATCACTTTGTCAGTTGAATGTGTATAGCAAACGTGTACAGCAATTTAGAGTCCAAAAAAATCTGCAAACAAAATCTATGAAGGACTAGATTCAGTCTGGAAAAACTGAATAACACTGAAATAAAATGAGTTTAGACTAGCATCTTAAGATTTTTTTTTTCTTTTCTGGCAAAGGAACTCTCTCCCTTATAATCCTTAAACTACGGAAGTTCAAATGTTGCCCCAAACTCTGGAATCAATCAATCAATCAATCGATAAACATCTATTAAAGACAATACTAAGTGATCCATTTCCATAACATATAAATCCCAAAAGGATAAATTATCTTAATATAGAAAGTTACAACATTGTTAAATTAGAAAAGAGTTAATAGTTGTGTCTTTGACATGTTTTGATAAATGAAATCTTCCCAAGCTATGGAGAAATTGAGGATATCATGTAAAACAAAATAGATTATTTAAATTATAGAGAAATAAATGTTTCAGTATTAATAAAACTAAGGCAATTAGAATAAGAAAATACAAAATGGACAACGAATAATCTTTTCATTAAACATCTCTGATAAGCATTGGACTTTGAAAAATCTGTGGGAAATTAACACAAACCATTTTCCTAAAGATAAGTAGTGAATGATTTTAAAATAAATAGGAATTAGCAGTTTCCAAAAGAGGAATTACAAACTCTCAAAATCATCTGGAAAAGGGTTCACAAATGGTAATATTCACATTCCAAACTAAAGCAACTCTAATGTATCACCACATGCCCATCAATTTGGCAAAGATGAAAAATGATGGAATTTTTTCTTTTCATATTAGCTGTGGGGAAAAAAAAAAGGTGTCATTTCACTGGTGGTCAAGCTGTGAATTATTCCAATAATTTTAGAGAACAATTTGGAATTATACAAGGAAGCTTATATTACCTTCTGATACAGGCTACATAGTAATCATTAATAAATGCTTGTTTACAAACTGCATTATGTAGAGTGAAGAGATCAGAGGAAATAAAATATACACATATATTTACCACAGTTATATAATTAAAGACAATATTTCTAATATTCTTTGATTTTGTTATTCTGGCAATAATTATAAAATCCATTTCAAATAGAATGAAAAAACATTGGGTCTAATAAATTAAACTTTGCAATTTTTCTTCCATTTAAAAATGTGGTTTTAAAATCTCCCCTTCCCATTTTAGTCTTAATTTGGTGAGAATACGTCTTAGTTAATTATAGTTTTGTATTGAACTGGATTGACACTGCACATGAATAATGTTCAAGTAATCTGAGGAGACTTGGCCATGCCTTGGGGTTGATAAATAGATTAACAAGGGAGCTAAAAAGGAATTCATTACAGAAAGTGAGGGGAGGAGAGGCCTAAACATTAGATTAGAATCTCCTCCTCTGTCTCATTCAAGGGCAGATTGGAGGTAGATACTCAAAGAGAACTTCTTTAACTCCCCAAAAGAGAGAAAAGGACTTCAATCAGAAACTATAAGTTACCCTTTGCTATCTGAGCTTACACGTAATTTTCCTTAGCTTGTATATACTTATGGGAGTACTATCATGGACTTTGGGGAGAGATACCAATTCTTCTTGATGTACCACCACAGTGAATACCAGTTTCTTAAAGCTATTTAAGTTTGACTCACTAATTAATTCTCAATTAATAATTTTGGTAGGAGGAGCATGTGATTTAGGGCTCAAGTCAATAGCATTATAGAATTACCCTTGACTCTTCAAGTCTATCCCTATAATCCTGGAGGAATGATTAAAGTTGTACTATGGGGGGACTCAACTCCTTGGAAAGAACAGAAATTAGAATTTAATGTATCAAAACAAAATTTATTCATTTAAAAGATAACTCTCTAAGGTACTTGCTAACATTGTAAACATCTTTCCCTTCAAATGTATTTATTTATTTAGATTTATTTATCTATGGTATCCTTTAATTATCAAAATGAATGTTTCAATTAATCCAAAAGATATCAGTTTTATATGATATTGATTAAGGCTTGATTTTCCATTATTCTTCTAATAAGGATAAGATAATGTTTTCTAATAAGGATAAGGATAATAAGCTAGGCTTATTTTGATGAAGTTTGCTCAAATAATTTTCTTTTGAAGTTAGAAATCTTTTTCATTGAAATAAATTACCAGAACATTCAATTACACCCTCATGGAAATACATGCTGTCTTTTGGGGATTTTCAGAAATGTTCTCTCTAAATATGACCCAGTGAAGCAAAGGACACATTAGTTGCCTAAAAGAGTTAATGTTCATCTTGAAATGACTAATTTTCTTTGAGAGAGTAATTTAGTGGCTTGATATAAGTTGCCACACTGACAACAAAATGAACATGCAGAGCATATAAAACACTTGCTTTTGATTGCTCTATAAAGATAGCCTATATTTGCAGAGCATTTCTTAAACTTCTACTAAAAGCCCATGTTATACTAAGTCTACTGAATATACAAAAGAAAAACAAAACAAAAAAAAAATTCTGCCCTCAAGGAGGATATAATCTTCTTTGAGAGTTGCCCACTAAGAATTCAAAAAAATTCAACATGAAAGGTCAGAATAAATGAACATCAATGGATAATGCTTAATTTTTTTAAGTATTAAAAGAAAAGTCTTTCATTTTGAATAGGGCAAATTTTCCTCCTTTCCATTTATTCACATGTAATTTACAAACCAATTTGTATTAAAAATATCAAAAAATTGTAGGCACAAGGCCCACACACAGACAACCCAGCAGCTTTCAGTATTTCAAAGATCTAAGCTGCTTCTCACATCAACACCTGTGCTCTCTCTGTAACCCTGCTCTTCTGGTTCAAAACTGACATCATTAGCCTCCCATTGTTTTCCCCATGTATTTAACCTGTCAATTGGACTCACCACCTGGGCCATATTTAAGAACCCAGTTGTGGCAACCATAGCCCTCAATAGTTGACCTTTCCATTTCAAAGGGCTCTTCTTGCCTTTGAAACCACCCATGGAAATTTCTAGTTCTTTCTAAAGGTTGATTATTTCCATGGGGTAGCTCAGTGATGAAATGACACAGGGCATTTAAAAAAAAATTAACCTCTCTTGATAGAAGTCATTACACAAATTTCCCCGTTTTTTCTGTTCTTTATTAAATGACTTTCCCCTGTACCTATGGAATGCGATTTCCCTTATTCATATTGTTAGATAAAAGCCATAAACTAAAAAAAAAAAAACTTCATTATCTAAGATTAAGAAATTCAAACTACAGTTGGTGTTTTGGCCAATTACTACATTCATTTTTAAGCTCCACTTGATTATTAGCCAATTCATGGTATTTTCGTTAGTTATATATAAAACAATGGTAATGATTAGATTAGTTCTATTCAAAATAATGATAATGATCTGATAGCAAAATCTGTTGATGTGAAATGTCATCATTTTTGATTCATTGGATGTCTACTGCTCTCTTACATAATTACCAAATGAATAATTCAATCATTTAATAAACATTTGTCAAGCACTTACTATGCACTAGCTACTGGGCTAAGTGCCAGGGATATTAAAGAGACAAAAGACAATGTGTGCCCTCAAGGAGCTCACAATCTAATGGGGGAGACGGTAAGCAAACAAATTTGTACAAGCAAGCTATATACAGGATAAATAGGAAAACATTAGCAGCAGAAGGTACTAGAATTAAGGGGGTTGGGAAAGACTTCTTGTAGAAGATGCGATTTTAGTTGAGACTTAACGGAAGCCAGGGAAAACGGAAGGCAGAGATGAAGACAGAGAGCATTCCAGTCAGAGAAAATACCCAGATCTAAGAGATGGAGCAGCAAGGTAGCCACTGTCACTGAATTGAAGACTATATATAGGGAAAGCTATAAGGTGTGCGACAAGACTAAGAAGGTAGGAGGGGGCTAAGTTATGAAGGACATTGAATGACAGAGGATTTTGTATTTGATCCTGAAAATAATTTGAACCACAGATTTTACTGAATGAGCAAGAGACATGTTCAGTACTGCAAAAAGGTTACTGGGTCCTTTAATTCCTTAGAGGATAAATTCTATTACCATATTTAGTATAATGGAAATGAATGTGAAATAAACATAAAGGAGAAAAAGATCTAACTTCTTTGAAGAACATAGTACAACAGAACACAATTAGACCATATTTGACAATTCAGGTTGTCCTAAAAGTCTTAGTGCGGGGTTCTTTTTTTTTATTATTATTAGTCTAAAACTGTGGACAGCGAGTATTAATCATAAACATTTTTTAATCCTATAGTTCTGACTTTATCTAATTACAATACCCTACAATTTTTTATAATATAGTTTTATGTTACCTTCAACTCCCTATAGTATATTATCACTATTCCTTTTATGATTAGTTGACAAATTCATACGTATTAAAATTTTATTTTTTTCCTAATATAATTCCAGACCTTTGATAACTGAATTGTTGCTTCTCACCAAAGCTACAGTGGAGGACTGGATTTGCAGTCTTAAGACTTGGGTTCAAACCCCATTACTGTCTCTACTCCCTGTATTATGGTGAACCAGTCACTTCATCTGTCTATGCCTCAGTAGCCTCATTTGTAAATGCAGCACTTTAGTTATCATACAATGCTGTCATCACACATAAAGCCTCAATGCCTTCTTTGTCTCTTCTTCTCTTTTGTCATACATTATCTAATTTTTTTGCTAGGTGTGAATGATTTAGCCTCTGAAATATCTCTCAGATCCAATTCTTTTTTTACATTTCCAATTTCAATCCCTTGGCACTTTGTTTATGAACTGAGGGAATTGTAGGAATTTAGTGAACACACACTGACTCCATCACAGACTCAATTCTGGATCTAGCTTAGTTTCATTTCTATTCAATTATGGGGCTAGTTCAATTTCTGTCTTGTGAGAAAACTTTGTTCAATTATGGAAATTGGGAGAAAAAAATTGCATTGTTTTAACCTAAACCTGCATGGCTAGGAAGCTGTATCACAGCTACCCATTGCTGAGAGACCTTTAACTAGGGACTTAGCATATGCTGACCAAAAATCCAGTAAGATATGAAGATTGATGAAAGGAATTTTCTCACAATTGTACATCTCAAGCAACTTTTATGTCTTATCTGAAAATTGTCCCCATACTGGTCAATCAGTTACTGTTTCAATGTTTCTTTGATTGAATATAGTCATGTAGAAGTAGTGAAGGACCTCTTTCTGATTTCAGGGGATTGTACCTGTTCACTTTCCCCTTCCCAACTCAAAAAACCTCTAATATTTCCTCCCACTAGAAATCATACTACCTAATTTTGTATCCTGGTTAATTGTCTTCTTTTAATTAATTGGTCATATTTGATAAATTCTTTTTAAGGCATAAAATTTGTCTCCCCCTGTATTCAGGGTCCAATGTTAAAGCTGAGTGATCCTTCTCCCAATTTTTATTCAATTGGCATGCATTGCTTAATAAATTGATATGCTTAGAAGTGCAAGCCTTTGTTTCCTCTGTCATTTCAGCATTCACCCTCCACCCACCCTTCAAAACTTTAGTTTTATCCTTCACTAAGCAATTTAACTCTAGTCCATTTAATTCAACACATTCTCTTAATATTCCAAATATTCTAGCTAAATTTCAATCCACATAGTATTCCAAACATTTTCTGAATATTCCCACCTGCATATCTTTGTTCATGATATTTTATATAATAGATGATAATGAAGATGATGATGATAATTTATATTTCCTTAGAGGTCTAAGATTTGTAAAGCTCTTTACACATATTATTTTTCCCAAGTTCAGTTTTCTAATCTTAACTCAATTGCTTGTAAGCTTTTCTAACTTCTTGAGAGCAGGAATTATTTCTTTTTTGATTAAAAAAATTATGTCTGAAAAAAAAGAGCATCTAGATAACTAGGGAAGGACACATTTGGTGATTGTGTATCATTTCTCCAAGCCTGAAGGAACATCATCAAATCTGGAACCTTTTCTGTACCCCTACAAGTCACTTGGGACAGAGATTGAATGTGTGAAATGCCCAGAGTGAGAAGAGGTTAAATCAGTTTTGAGATTCAGCACCTGGGGAAGCTATCATCAAAAGGGAAGAAAAAAGAAAGTAAGCAAAAGGGAATAATACTAAAAGAAATACTGAAATTACCAAAGAACTAAAGAGAAAAAAAATTCAATAAAATACCTTGACCATAAGCAGATAAACCAATAGGGAAGTTACTTATAAAACAAGGTAATATAACAATCAAATCCAACAAAAGAGTATAGGCATACATGAATAAACATTCAATAGGTATCCCTTTCTCTCATATTCTACAAATATCCATACCTTGTGAAGACAGTGCCGAGGTGGGGTAAGGGGGGGGGGAGGGAAGCCTTTCAGCAAAACTAACGAATATTCCAGTTAAGTAAGACAGTGCTATTCACATTTTCAAACATATATGCACCCTTTTGTCTGCAAAAAAAGAAGTTCATTTTCTTCTCTATTTTGGGGGTCAATCTTGACCATCATAAAGCACATAATTAGATAGCACTCAGTTTCATTTATTTAGTTGTTATTAATAGATATATTTGTGATCACTTTTGTTTTCTAGATATTTACTAACTTATTTATATATTATAGATTTTTTTAATGCAGTATAGAATTTTGCCAGGAATTGAATTCATGCTAACTGACTTATGATTCTCAGACTTTTTAATCTTCCTTTTTTTTTTAAATCAAGCTATTTCTCTATCTTAAATTCTGTATTCCCTCTTCTATTATTCTTTTTCAAAGATCAATGACAAAGACTCAGCAACATTTGCAAGTTCTTTCAGAATCTTGAAATATAGTTTTAAAAGTTTTTGTTCCTTTAGATGAAGTTCTAGATGCTCTCTCATCATATAATATGGGTTTCAGCACTCTCTTGGACTTTGCTCTTTCTTCCAAACCAATGATCATTGGAGAGATAACAGAAGCAAAATAGCAATTGAATAAGTTTTCTGTCTCTGCATTATCTATTATAATCATCTCAGTCCTCCTCTGCAGTGTTCCAAATCATCTTCCCTGCAGTATAACTTTTAAAAGAATCAATTTTGGGGGGCAGCTAGGTGGCATAGTGAATAGTGTACCAGCCCTGGAGTCAGGAGGACCCAAGTTCAAATCTGGCCTCTGACAATTACTAGATGTATAACCCTAGGCAAGTCATCTAACCCCATTGCCTCCAAAATAAACCAAAAAAAAAATCAACTTTTTTGTTGTCCTTTGAATTCATGATCAACATTAGATCATTATACATTTTAGAGCTCCCAGTAATATTCCTATAGAACTATGTTATGTCTTTGCCTTTGATTTCTGTTACTCAGCCTTGATTCCATATTCTTAATATATATTTTAAAAATCTAAGATCATGAATTCTCTAAGAGTCCACTTATTTTTAGACAACTTTTGTTTTTGCTTGTCATTTGAATTTTGTTGTGTTGTTTATTTCTTAAGAATTTATTTTGTATTTTTTGTTTTTTTAGTTACTAGGGGAGGTAGAGTCCAGATGGCAGATAAAAGGCAGGGATTTGCCTGTGCTCTCCCAAATTCCCATCCAAACAACTTTAAATAATGCCTTAAAACAAATTCTAAAGGTGCAGAACCTACAAAAGGATTGGGTGAAACATTTTCCAACCCAAGATGACTCAGAATGTTAGCAAGAAAGGTCTGTTGCACTGATGTGAGAGTGGAAAACAGTCTGCAGGCCAGGCCTCAGAAAACCAATAGCAGGCCTTGAGAGAAATAAAATCAGCTATGGGAGCAGTGCTTCCAGAGCTGTCAGGCCACAAAAGGTAAAAGGATCTGGCAATTGATCAGAAGTATATTACAAGGGTCTCTTTGCTGGCATTAGGTGCAAGGCTCTGTTGCCACATATGGGCAATATGTGAATCAGGGTTGCAGTCCTGGGTCATAGTCTCAGAGAAAGGAGAAGCACTAGCACACCAGAACTTGTGGCTGAGGGGAGCATGGACCCTGGCTACAATTCCAAAATAATAAAGAGTGCCTGCATAGATCACAGCACAGGCCAAGAGAGCAGCGACCACATCTCTCCTTATATCATAACATTTGGGAAGAACTGAAAACTCACGAACTCCCAAAATTAGCATTGAGAGCAGCATCAAGAAAAGTTGCATCTTTTTCCACTCCAGGAGCAAAGCCCCACTTTAACAGAGAGTTAAAAGTCAAGAACTAGTCAGGGGAAATAAGCAAAAAAACAGAAAAAGAAACTGACCACAGAAAGTCACTTTGGTGACAGGATTGGGAAGATCAAAATATAAAATCAGAGGAAGACAACAAAGTCAAAATTGCTACACCCAAAGCCTTAAAAGAAAATTTGAAATAGTCTAAGGCCTAAAAATAATTTTTGAAAGAACTTAAAAAAAAACTTTAATAATTAAATAAAAGAATTAGAGAGAAAAAATGGGAAAAGAAATGAAAGTGATGCAAGAAAATCATGAAAAAAAAAAAAGAATCAATGGCTTGGTAAAGAAAGCATAAAAATGCTGCAGAAAACAACACCTCAAAAAACAGAATAGGCCAAATGGTAAAAGAGGCACAAAAATCCACTACAGAGAAAAATTCTTTAAATATCAGAATTGACCAAATAGAGAAAGATATACAAAAGTTCACTGAAGAGAAGAACCCCCTGCCCCCCCAAAAAAGAATGGAGCTAATCACTCCAAGAGACATCATGAAGGAATAAAACAAATTTTTTTTTTAAAAATAGGAAAAAATGAAATATCTCATTGTAAAAAGCTGACCAGGAAACTAGATCAAGGACAGATAATTTAAGAATTATTAAATTTTTTGAAATTTATTTCTTTTTTGATTTATGGAATAAAACAAGCATTTCCATAGCATTGCATTATAAAAAGAGGATTGCACATAAAATTGCAAATCTATTATATACAACTTACTTTTCCTTTTAAATATATAATAAAGTTATCATGCAATTTTTTTCCTTCCCCCCCACCCTAGAGATGTCTACATTAGATACAAATAGGACTAGACACACACACATACATATATACACAACACATGTGTGTGTGTGTGTGTGTATGTGTGTGTGTATGTAAAATCTTTCCATACATACTCCTGTTTATCAATTCTTTCTCTGGACTATTTTTAAGGCATCATCAAATAAATGCATAGATGTCATCTTTCAAGTAATTGTCAAGGAAAACTGCCCTGATATTCTAGAATCAGAGGGTAAAATAGAAACTGCAAAAGTCTACCAATCACCACTTCAAAGAGAGTTCAAAATAAAAACTCCTAGGAATACAATAGCCAAATTCCAGAGTTCCCAGGACAAGGAGAAAATATTGCAAGCATCCAGAAAGAAACAATTCAAATATCATGGATCCACAGTTAGGATAACCCAGGATTTAGCAGCTTCTACATATAAGAATTGGAGGACTTGGAATGTGATATTAAAGAGAGCCAAGGTGGTATGATTGAATCTGAATATAATCTCTCAGGGGAAAAATTGGATATGCAATGTGATAGAGGACTTTCAAGCATTCCTGATAAAAAGATCAGAACTGAATAGAAAATTGGACTTTCAAAAACAGAATCAAGAGAATCATACAAAGGTAATCAGGAAAGAGAAATAACAAAAGATTCAATAAGGTTAAGCTGTTTACATTCCTACAGGGCAATGTGATACTTGTAAGTCCTAAGAACTCTTCATTTTAGAGCAATTACAAGGAGGATATATGACTTGAATACGATAGCTAAAAAAAAATTAAATTAAGGGGTAAGAAAGAGGAATGGATGCACTAGGAGAAGGGGAAAGGGAAAGGTAGAATGTGATAAGTTATCTCACATAAAAGAGGTGCAAAACAGATTTTACAGTGGAGGAGAATTTACAGGAGGTGGGCAGGGGAGTATTGACCATTACTTTCATCAAAAGTGGCTCAAAGAATACATACACATTCGGTTGGGTATAGAAATTTATATTACCCTACAAGAAAGTAGGAGGGAAGGGATAATAAATGGGCAAAGGGCTGATAGCAGGAAAGGCAGAGTTGCTGAAGTAGTAGTCAGAAACAAAACAACTTTAAGGATGGACAAGGTGAAGGCAGAGAGAGAGAATAGAGTTAATAGGGAGAAATAGGATGGAGGAAATATACAGTAATCATAACTGTAAAAAATAGTTTTATAGCAAGTTTCTTGGACAAAGGTCTTATTTCTCAAACATATATAAAACTGAGTCAAATTTATAAAAATGAGTCATTCCCCAGTTGATAAATGATCAAAAGGATATAAACAGTTTTATATGAATTAATCAAATTTGTAGTCATATAAAAATCCCTAAATATCTATTGATTAGAGAAATGCAAATTAAAAGAACTCTTGGGTATTACCTCCCATCTACCAGATTGGCTAATCTGACAGCAAAGGAAATGTGGCAAGTTTTGGAAGGGATGTGAAAAAAAATGAAACTAATGCATTGTCAGTGTAATTGTGAACTGATCCAGCCATTCTGGGGACCAGTTTGGAGCTATGCCCAAGAGGCTATAAGACCATGCATACCCTTTTGCCCAGCAATACCATTACTAGGTCTGTACTCTAAAGAGATAAAAAAAAGATCTTTATCTACAAAAAATATTAATAGCAGCTCTTCTAGTGGCAAAGAATTAGAAACTGAGGGGGTGTCCATCAATTAGGGAATGGCTGAACAAATTGTGGTAGAATACTATTATATTATAAGAAATAATGCGCAGGATACTCTCAGAAAAACCTGAAAAGGCTCACTTGAACTGATACAAAGTGAAATGACTAGAATCAGAGCATTGTACACAGTAACAGCTATATCGTATAATGACAACTGTGAATGGCTTAACTATTCTTAGCAATACAATAATTCAAGATAGTTCTGAAGAACTTATGATGTAAATGCTATCCATCTCCAGAGAAAGAACTGATTGTGTCTGAATGCACATTGAAGCATACTTTTATTAACTTTATTTTTCTTGGTTTTTTTTCCTGTGTTTTCTTTCACAACAGACTAATGTGGAAATATGTTTTGAATGACTGCACATGCTTAACCTATGTCAAATTGATTGCTTTCTTAATAAGGGAGGAGTGAGAAGGAAGGGAGAGATTTTGAAACTTAAAATAAAAAAAAATGAATGTAAAAATGTTTTTACATGCAATTAGTGAAAAATACAATGTTCAATAAGTATCTTTAAAAAAGAATTTCATTTTTGAGAACTTCCCAAGGCTAGTCAGCTGAATTATTTGGAAGAAATTTAAGCATTTAATGTTATTGATCCTTTCTTTGAGCCCTTTAAAATTTGATTTCCCTAACTCTATGGTTCATGTAAGACTACGCTAAATTTTCTTGTCCTTTTTTAATTATAAATTCTAAATTGTAGGGGCCAATTTTCCCCAAGGATCTCATCATTTCTACTTCATCAACTGGTTCCTTTTAATTTTCTGAATTGGGCTCAGAATATCAGTTCCCTTAAGTATAAATTTATGACTAAGGCAAACCAAAAATGTATTGATTATTCTGATTTTGTAAAAGAAATACAATCTCTAGACATATGGATAATTGAGGCCTCCTTTTGCTTCTTTTATTGAAATTCAGCACCTTGATCATGAACCAAGAGGCATATAAGCTGAGAGAGAACAAAGGAAGAAGATTGGGTAGAGGAAAATAGCTACCTGGACAAAGAGGATGGCCAATTAGAAATCAGGAAGTTTCAAGAAACAGCTGTCACAATTCAGGCAGGTTTAGGATAATGAGTATGGGAGGCAAGAAGGCAAGAAATAAACTTGATTTTAATACTTAACTGTTATATTCCTCCAGGAAGATAGAAATTAAATCCCAAGCTCACCTAGTTTATTTTTTGCTTGTAGAGACAAATGAACATACCAGAATGAAGTAACAGGTGAGATGACAGAGAGCAGGACAACATCTAATAAGTGAATATTTTATATTATGGGATTCTCCCTTGGCCACTCAGCCTAGGAAAACTGGAGCATCCAGACATAAATGGAGTCTATAAAATTTGAAGTTGTGTTGATTGTTTTCATAAAACAGAGCATCACTTCTAAAATGACTTTCCCAGAGTCACACAGCTAGTGTGTATAATGTGTCTGAAGCCGGATTTGAACTCAGGTCCTCCTGACTCCAGGGTCAGTGCTCTATCCACTGTACCACATCACTGCCCCAACTTTTTTTTTTTTAAGAAAAACATAATTCACATATTCATCATCATATTCATGAAGATGTTAATTTTTACTAAATTCAAAACCTCACCACACACTTTCACTAAACTCAGTGCCATTTATCATTAGTTTTCATTTATGGTCTGTTAGCCAGTTTCAGTCCATGCGACAGTGCTCATATCCAAGTCAAATTCAATCATTTTTTTCTTCTAGTAAGATCTGAGAGACATGGTGTCAACTGATTAATTAAAGGCAACATATATTACATCAAATGCATTAACACTATCCACTAATTATTTCAAAATAAAAAGCCTTTTTCTGTCACATTAATACAAAAAAAAAAACAAGATTATCCCAAGTAGATTTCACATCTATCTTTCTCTTTATATTTTTTTTTCTAATGACTTGATGAGAGGCATCCCATTATAATGGAAGAAGTACTGGATCTATTTGAAGAAGAATTAAAAAGAAGAAGAAGAAGTGATTTTTAGTCCTTGCTCTAACCCTTACTAACCATTTGATCTGGGGCAAGTCTCCTGTTTTATTGTCTCAAATATCTACAAAATGTGAATAATAATAAATAACTGAAATGGTTAGTATAAGGAAATCATTCTGTGAAGAACTAAAAAAATGGGAGTTATTATATTTTATAATTATTAAGTCATTCACAAAAGTAATAATTCAATGTCTTAAATTGGAATAGAAGTAACTCTAGATTCTCAAATTATCCAAAGAAATTCAAACCCCAACAGATTTTGTAAAGTAGAAAGGTTTTTAATATAGACTGAGTAAAAGAATAGTTATTGACAGGCCACTATTTGATGTTTTGTTTTGTTTTGTTTTGTTTTGTTTTGTTTTGTTTTGTTTTGTT
>NW_020954867.1:323263-407851 GCF_900497805.2 Vombatus ursinus
TTTTGTTTTGTTTTGTTTTGTTTTGTTTTGTTTTGTTTTGTTTTGTTCATAGTAACTTAAGAAGCAGATTAAAATGCAAAATTTACCTCTGTGCTGGATATCTTTTCTTTGAGTTTTACAGAAATCTGAGTGAACTAAGAATCACATATTAAAACATTTACAAGCATTAATTTAAGTGTTTGTATTCTTAGTGCTAAATCTTCATGCAACAACCATGTACATACACTATTAGAGAAATTGAACCATGCCACATCAATATTGGCATTCTTGTGATAAATAACCTAAAGGAGTCACCTAAATGACACAAAGAAATTCCAGTTAAATGAAAAGATGGATCACTTTTTCCTCAAAGAAGCAAATAAAGTTAGGGGATTTCACATCATCTTATACACTTTTTGGAGGGTATTTGCTGGCAAAAGACAATCATGAAAACCACCATCTGAAAGATTATGAACTAAAGAAATTTAATTAAGAAGTTGAATATCATTTAATCAATCAACATCTCACATCCTATACCTAAAGAAGGTAAAAAAATGAGTACATGATTTAGATGTAAAGGATGATATTATAAGTAAATTAGGGGAGCATGGGGAAATTTACCCATCAGATGTATGGATAAGAGAAGAGTTTGTGGGAAAAAAATAAGAGAAAGAAGATCACAGGGAATGAAATAGATAATTTTGATTGCATGAAATAGAAAAAAAAAACTTTTACACAAACAAAAACAATGCAGCCAAAATTAGAAAGGAAGCAGGAAACCAGGAAAATTTATATCAGGTGTCTGTGATAATGGTCTTATTTTTAGAATATATTGGGGACTGTACCAAAATTATTTTTTTTTCTAAAATGAGTCTTTCCCCATTGATAAATGGTCAAAGGATATGAACAGATAGTTTTCAGAAAAAAATCAAAGCTGTCAAAATTTACTTAAAATGCTCTAAATCACTAATGATTAGAGAAATGAAGATTAAAACAACATGAGATACCACCTCACACCTATCATATTGGCTAACATGACAGAAAAGGAAAATGACAAATGTTGGAGGGGATGTGTGAAAATTGGGACATTAAATCGATGTGGTAGAATTATGAACTGATCCAACCTATTTGTACAAAAATATTTATAGCAGACTTCTTTGTTTTCCCAGCAAAGAAGTGGAAATTGAGAGGATGTCAACAATTGGGGAATGGGTGAAGAGGTTGTGATAAATGATTGTGCTGGAATACCATTGCACTATAAGAAATGATTGGCAGAATAGATTTCAGAAAAATCCACAAAGTCTTATATGAATTGATGCAAAGTGAAGTATGGAGAATCAGAATATTATACAGAGTACCAATAAGATTGTAAGCATGAACAACTGTGAAAGATTTATTTACTCTGATCAAGATGATGATTTAAGACATTTCCAAAGGACCTATGATGAAAAATTCTATTTCTCTCCAGAGAGAGAATTGATGAATTGAGTGCAGATTTTTCACTTTATTTTCCTTGTTTTGTTTTCTCGCATAACTTCACGTGTATAACCTATATCATATTGCTTGTTTTCTCAAGGGGTGGGGGAAGGGAGCAAAGTAAGAAGATAATTTGGAACTCAAAATTCTTAAAAATAAAATGTTAAAAATTAATCTACTAGGGAAATAATAAAATAAATTTTTTTAAAGAAACTCATTGAGGTTAATAAGGAGAAGTATCATCAGAAAAAAAGATGAAACTCTGTGTCAATGACAGTGCAATTGATTGGAGGGCTCTTTCTCCTATGTTCCCCATGGCCTTCTATGATGAGACTCCTTGACGACAGAAACATGAAAAATAGTTTAAAAATATATCGTTATTGTTGATGAAAAAAATAAAGTTAAGTTGTGTTTATTGTTAAGCCAAGATACAGAAGAAAATATTTGTTTATTTTAAGTACATATTTTTATCCATTGATTTTAACAACAGCCATGACAATCTGACAGGTTTACTCAATACAAGAAGCAAGCATTCAAAATATAAAAATAAACTTAAACATTGAGAAAAGTTGGTAATTTTAACTTTTTCTTTGTCTTTGGCACATTCCACAAGCTCATTTATTATAAGCTTATACAGTTCAGATGTCTTCCAAGGGACTTATTTTCAGAGTACATTCGAGGAGACATTTTTCATTTTGCATAGTATTTAGTTATGCCATTTTAAAATGAGTCACTTCTCGCACCTGCTAAGATTCCATTACTGGAGGATGTAAATGAAGAAGACAATATTGTTTTTTATAGGGTTGAAAAAACTGCAAATCTTTTCTGTATCTAGAATAAAGATGTGTAATAAAAAATGTGGATTAAAACTGAATATTGACTTTTCCCAAAAAATGAAATATTTTAAGGTATCCTAAAATTAAACAAATTCATTTTTCTCATTCAGGTTTCCCTGGTGCTGACAAAGTTTGTCTTACATATTAATTTTAGTTGATCTATATGATACTGAAGCTTGGTACTGCCATTTTAATTGGAGCTTAAGACAGTATGAAGTCAGAGTCAATCCTCTAAAATAGCCCAAATTCCTAACAAAACTCACCAAAATTCTTTGTTTGGAGAAAAGATGCTAAATAAAGTTAAAAAAATCAGTTTTTAAAGGAAATTTTCAAACTAGAATGGGAAAGACGGTTTTACTAGGCATGATTTAAAGCATCGTGTCTACAATAGCTACCAAAAGAAAAAGGAAAAAAAATGGATGATTCAGCCCAGTTCCTTTCTGCAGAGAGACAACACAATCAACACCTTCAACATGAAGTCTTTTCTGGATTTCCCCTACATTAATGCCCTCTTTTCTTAACTTGTATTTATTTTTGTATTTTTTTTCTCTCTATTTGTATATAAGCACATAAATTTCCCAATGAAATGTATGCTGCTGAGGAGAGAAATTGCTTACTTTTGGTTCTATATTCCCAGGTTATAGCATAATTTTTGACACATAGAAGGTACTTTATAAATTCTTATTCATTGGTCAACTGTTTTAACTTTCGAAATAGCATATCCATATGTACAATTTTCAACGTGAAAACAGCAGTCTCTGAATACACATGATTAAAATGTACATTGAATATATTATGGAAACATTAGCTGAAAGAAATGCAAATTTGAGTCCATCAACAATAGCTTATTAAAGAATTAAAATATACATTGCAATACTTCATGGCAATGTTAGTTAAAGAAAAATAAATATTTGAATTCATCAACAATAACTTATTAGCCTATACAGAAAACAAATTTTCAAGATCAAATTAGCTTTAATAAGTCACACCAATAATTCAAATAGCATATTTGAATGGAGAATGTATAGAAATGAGATAGACAAGCTTGTTCTTTGGAAGGTCCCAGCAAATGGCTGGAGTCTGAGGTATATCAAAATTCCTAGTCAAGCAAATGGAAATTGAGAGAGTCAGGAAAAAGGAAATGTGTAGAGAAAGATAGATGAAGTTTGAGATTAGCAGTAAAAGTTACAGATGAGAAGATAGATTTTGCTTTAGCTTTGCTCTACCCCTACTTCTCTCCCAAATGATACTATGTGTAATAGTCTCAACAGTGCCACTAATAGAGAAGATCTTTCAAAAAGCCCTTCCAACACTTAGGTCAGAGGGACCTAAAATTCCCTCAGATCAAAGAGCTTAATCAAAGGAAAACCGTTTTAGATGCTTGCTATCATTTCATTTGTCCCTCCCAGAAGTCACAGTATTTGTAATATAATTTCAGGAAAAAGGAAGATAGAGAGAAGGGACTTTTAGCAGGGTTTTTATCCTAGTTAAGAATCAACATGATATTTCTGTGATGGCTCATTACCTCTTCTTTCTTCCCAGATTCAGGAAAACTTGAGTTCAAATACACTTTCAGAAATTTTACTAGATTGTGACCTTTGTTAAGTTACTAAATCTCTGTTTCATTTTCCTCGTCTGTAAAATGGGAGTAATAATAATAGCCACTTCCTAGGGTTACTCAGAGCATAAAATGAGATAGTATTTGCAAAGTCTTTTGTAAACTTTAAATCACTGAATCATTATCTTCTTCTTCTCCTTCTTCTTTTCTTCTTTTCTTCATTATCATCATCATAATCATTCAATAAACATGAGGGCTAGGAAGAAAAAGAGAATGGGGATTGTGTGAACCAAAAAGAATGTGCGCTAAATTGGAAATTAAGAGGTTAGTAATATGATCCTAGTTCTACTCTTTGGTTTTTGAAACATCACTTCGTCTCTCTTGGACTCAGTTTCTTCTTCTACACAGAAGAGGGCCTGGCACATAATCTCTCTGTTCTCTTTGAGCTCTTAAATGCTTCAAAATAGTAGTTTTGATTTATATATATAGCACTTAATATATATTGCTCTCATTTTATACTTATGATAATCCTTTAAAGTTAGTATATGTATCAGTATATGTATTATTATTTCCATTTTACAAATGAAGAATCTGAAGCTCAGAGAAATTAAGTGATTTGGTTGAGTTTATTTAGCTAATGAGATTTAAAAAGTTCTAGAACTAGAAAGAGCACTGTTAATAGGTTAGCACAGGTAAGGGGTTTGAGGGCCTACGGTGGTTAGTTCTATTACAAATACCATGCCCATCTTTCCTCTCAATTCACCTTCAAAATTCTTCTCAATCCCCATATTCTCTCCCTGCATCCTGGCATTCTATAGTCACCTCTGGCTACAAAAAAGGGGTGTGAAATTGAAATCATTTTATTAGTGGCCCTGATGGGACTATTACATATAGTATAATTTGGGAGAGAGAAGTAGAGTAAGGCTAAAACAAAAGAGCGTGTATCATATATCTCTGTGGAAAACAATTAAGAGATAGTGTTAGTCAATGTATGCAGAGACTAATTTTTTAGGGACTGTGATATTTGTTTTCCATAAACTTGTAAATCAATCAATTCTAACATCTCTTTAGTTACCTGTTATTAATTACTAACTCAAGCAGTTATCTAAATTATTTTTAATCTAATGATGTCTTGGCTTATACAAATTCTTGGTATACAAAATTGATTTTTGTGAAGTCCTTGTTTTCTATGAATCCTACAGAGGAGATGTCAATATGCATGGCTAGTGAGAGTTTCCCAGGGGCGGATCCAAGATAGCAGAAGGAAAGCAGTGACTGTCTTGAGCTCTCTCCCAAAGCCCTCCAAATACCTAAAAAAATGGCTCTAAACAAATTCTAAAGCAGCGGAACCCACAAAAAGACAGAGTGAAACAAATTTCCAGCTAGAGACAGCCTGAATCGCCCTGAGCGGGGAGAGGAGCACAGTTTGCCATGGGCGTGCAGGCCGCAGCTACCCTGGAGCAGGCCTCAGAGGACTGAATCGGGAGTGGCTGTGGCAGTTTCCAGACTTCTCAACCCCTGAACGCCAAAGACAACTTAGAAGGTCAGTGGGAAAAGTGTGACCGCAGTGAGAGAGGAGCTAGGCCTCAGCCACAAGTCTTGAGTGCAGCCCGGGGCCAAGGGTGCCTCCTGAGCTTCCGGCCCACAGACTGAGGGGGAATCTAGTGGCTGATCAGAGGGGGATTGCAAGGATGTCTTTGCCAGTGCTGAGGCAGGAATCTCTTGCTTTACCGGTGTTTGGATCTGGGTCACAGTTCTGAGGGAAGGTCCTGGGGTGAGGAGGAGCACTGGCCTGGTGGAGTTTGTTGTGGCAGTGGAGAGGAAACTCCTTGTGCCTTATCATACCACCTTGAAAGAACTGAAAATTTACAGGTCCCTAGAAGTATCTCTGAAAACAGCTGTACAAACTCCCAAAGCTTGGGACAGTACACTCTTCACATTGGAAGCAGACTTTTACCTTAACAAAGAGTTTAAAACTCAAGTAATTGGCTGGGATCATGAGTAAGCAGCGCAAAAAGAATCAGACTCAGAAAAAGAATCAGAATCAGAAAAATATGAATCAGTCCCAAGCCTTGGAAGAGCTCAAAAGGGATTTTGAGAAGCAAGTAAGAGAAGTAGAGGAAAAACTGAGAGTGATGCAAGAAAATCATGAAAAACAAGTCAACAACTTGCTAAAGGAGACCCAAAAAAATACTGAAGAAAATAACACCTTAAAGAATAGCTTAACCCAAATGGCAAAAGAGGTCCAAAAAGCCAATGAGGAGAAGAATGCCCTAAAAAGCAAAATTGGCCAAATGGAAAAGGAAGTCCAAAAGATTACTGAAGAAAATACTTCCTTAAAAATTAGAATATAGAGCAATTGGAAGCTAGTGACTTTATGAGAAATCAAGACACTGTAAAACAAATCCAAAAGAATGAAAAATTAGAAAACAATGTGAAATAGCTCACTTGAAAAACAACTGACCTGGAAAATAGATGCAGGAGAGAGAATTTAAAAACTATTGGACTATCTGAAAGCCATGATCAAAAAAAGAGCCTAAACATCATCTTTCAAGAAATTATCAAGGAAAACTGTCTTGATATTTTAGAACCAGAGGGCAAAATAGAAATTGAAAGAATGCACCGATCTCCTCCTGAAAGAGATCCCCAAAGGAAAACTCCTAGGAATATTATAGCCAAATTCCAGAGTTCCCAGGTCAAGGAGAAAATATTACAAGCAGCCAGAAAGAAACAATTCAAGTATTGTGGGAACACAATCAGGATAACACAAGATTTAGCTGCTTCCACATTAAGGGACTGCAGGGCATGGAGTATAATATTCTGGAAAGCAAAGGAGATAGGATTACAACCAAGAACCACCTACCCAGCAAAACTAAGTATAATCCTGCAGGGGAAAAAAATGGTCATTCAGTGAAATAGAGGACTTTCAAGCATTCTTGATGAAAAGACCAGAGTTGAATAGAAAATTTGACTTTCAAATACAAGACTCGAGTGGAACATGAAGAGGTGAACAGGAAAGAGAAAATCATAAGAGACTTATTAAAGTTGAACTGTTTACATTCCTGCATGGAAAAATGATATTTGTAACTCATGAGACCTTCATCAGTATTAGGGTAGTTGGAGGGGAAAAAATTATACGTATGTATATATTGATATAGATAGATAGATAGATAGATAGATAGATAGATAGATAGATAGATAGATAGATAGAGGGCACAGGGTGAGTTGAAAATAAAGGGATCATATCTGGAGAATAAAATTAAGGGGTGAGAGAGGAATATACTAGGAGAAGGAGAAAAGGAGACGTAGAATGGGGTAAATTATCCCACAAAAAAACAGAAAAGAAAAGGCTCTTACAGTGGAGGGGAAACTGGGGAAAGTGAGGGGGAATGAGTGAATCTTATTCTCATAGGATTTTACATAAGGAGGGAATAACATAAACACTCAATTGAGCATGGAAATCTGTCTTACCCTATAGGAAAATAGGGGGGGAAGGGCACAAGAGAGTAGGGGAATGATAGAGAGGAGGGCAGATTGGGAAAGGGAGTAATCAGAAGCAAATATTTCTGAGGAGGGACAGGGTCAAAAGAAAGAATAGAATAAATGGGTGGGCAGGATAGGGTTAAGGGAAATAGAGTTAGTTTTTCACAGCATGTCTATTATGAAAGTGTTTTGCATAACTGCACATACATAACCTATAGTTAGTTGCTTGCCTTATCAGTGAGGGTGGGTGGGGAGGGAGGAAGGGAGAAAATTTGGAACCCAAAGTTTTAAAAACACATGTTTTAAAAAAAAATGTTTTCACATGCAACTGGGAAATAAGAAATACAGGAAATGGGGTACAGAAACCCATCCTGCCCTACAAGAAAATTGAAGGGGAAGGGGATAAGAGAAGGGGGGAAGAGATAGAAGGGAAGGCAGACTAGGGGAAGGGGTATTTAGAATGCATGCCATCTTGGGGTGGGGGAGGGACAAGATGGGGTGAAAATTTGGAACTCAAAATCTTGTGGAAGTAAATGTTGAAAACAAAAAAATAAAAAAAATATTAAATAAATAGATAAGAGTTTCATTTTTGGCAGTTCACTGTGCCAGTGAAATAGCAAATCTGTCCCCAACTCCCCCAAAATATGGAATTTTTGGGTCAAAGGATATGCACAATTTAATAGCTTATTTTGCAGAATACCATTTTTAGAAATATATAGAATCATTGGAAAAATTTACAGCTCCAGCAGCAGGAATTAATGTGTCTGGCCTCCCACAGTCCCTCCTACAATGAGTTTTTCCATTTTTAGCATCTTTGCCAGCTTTAATTCACTATTAATCATAGCATTTTACTTGAATGCAATAAATGCATTTTTAGCTTTTCATTTCATTGGAAAATCTTAAATGAAACTTAAAACATTTGTGATTATCCATGAATTTTAAACTTGATATTTCATCTGTCATTTGTCATCTCTGATTTTTAAAGGCTATTTTACAATGACTCAAATTAAACTAATTCCTCTTAAAAATAAATATGCTTAAGATATCTTTAAAAGACTGACTTGCAAAGAAAAGTTTAAAATTTCTAGCTATTTCCATTGCTAGCTCTCTTTAAAAAAAAATCAATATGTACCTTATCAATCAATTGAAGCAGCTTTTTTAACATTTTTTGAGGATTCAGTCTTGTAAAATGGATATGTCTAATCTTGTTTATTCCTTAAAGTATAAAATGTCACTTTAAACAGTACTCTGTGTTGCAAGTTTTGAACTTCCTTAGGCTATTGAGTACTTTTCTTAAGCATGTATAACTCTTGTGACCCCATCTGGTGTTTTCTTGGCAAATATACTGGAGTCCTTTGCCATTCCTTTCTCCTGCTCATTTTACAGATGAGGAAACTGAGGCACACAGTGTTAAGTGACTTGCCTGGGATCATACTGCTAGTAAATGTCTGAGATCAGATTTGAGCTTAAGTCTCCCTGACTCTGGGTCTGATGGTCTCACCACTACTCCACCTAGCTGCCCCCCAAAATGGGCTATGATATTACACCTGAATCTTGTGACCATAAAACTGTGGCTTCAAAACATTATAGTTTTAATCACTATAGCTCCAAATCACATCTCACAGAGAGAGAGCCAAGAGTGTTTTGGTTTTCCTGGAAATAAAATAGTAATTAAGTTTCTAAACATGTTTCTCTGAATGTCTGCATGGGGAATGGCCCAAAGATACCTCATGCAAATTTTCAGAACCAAACCTTCTGCAGCCTTTCTGTAAAATGAAAGTGCTTGAAGAGGTCACCAGAGTATCAGAACTCTTTCTGAGTCCACAAGCATTACCATTCAGTCAGCAAGATTTGGTCACGCATTTGAATCTGTAGTGTTATCTAGCAAAAATATTAGACTAACTAATTACATTTTAAAATATGTAGGTATTTTAATTCCATAGTAGCCCATACAAATTGTTGCCTTTGTTTACATTAAAAAAAAACAAAACAAAAAAACAAAACTTTCATTTCCCTTGGAGCTTTTTTTTAAGAGGGTTTTTTTTTTTTGCTTCTGAAATGTTTTTCTTCTTGTGATGAAAAAATGTTAAAACAAAAGCAGACAAGCCTCCATTGCAACAGTGTTAATCAGTATAGAACTTGTCTGCTGTTTTATTAATGAATTGACTTTTCCAATTAAAGTTTAGCTTTCTTAGCTAATTTACCTAGACATCATATCAAACCAAGGGCAGGGCAATTTATCTCAGTTATAGCTTTTCACAATAACTGTGATGAGCCAAGATTGGGGAGACTGCACTGTAATTGGGATAAGTAACTTTATTATATGCATCCAAAGCAAAGAAGGTCAGATTTAATAATGTTTTCTGTCAGTTGTGTCACTGATGTGAAGTTATTGAAATAAAGTTAAGCCACACTTGCTGGTAGAATCAACCTACCAAGCCATCATTTTGACAAATATTATGACTAATGATTCATTGAACTATTATTCACTGATGTTGAAAAATTCTGATTATAAAATTCATTTTTAACAGATTATTCTGCTATCCTCAGAGGTTTTCTTCTACTTCCAAATTTTATTTTAGTACTTTCCCCCTAAACTTTATAAATTATATAAAATTTAACTCAGAAATTTAAATATCTATGTATTTTACTTTCATACATGCAAAAGAAGAAAAAAATGGAAAATCAATCTTAGTAGTCACAAAAAGAACACAGAAAAAGCAAAGAAGGAAGAAGCAAAAACAAATGTGACTAAGTGTGTACACATACAGTGCAATCAGATGTGGATTATAGAGAGGGCTAACTATCTGTAAGGGATTGTTTGATCTGAATGTTGCTAAAATACTATTTTTGGGTAGCTAGTTGGTGCAGTGGGTAAGTTATTGACCCTTGAGTCAGAAAGATTTATCTTTCTAAATTTAAATCTAGCCTCAGACATTTACTAGCAGTGTGACCCTGGGCAAGTCATTTAATGCTCTTTGCCTCAGTTTTCTCATCTGTAAAATGAGCCAGAAAAGGAAATGGCAAACCACTCCAGTATTTTTGCCAAGAAAACAACACATGGGGTCACAAATAGTTGGACAAGATTGAAAAATGACTGAAAATAACAACAACAAAAAGACTATTTAATGAAAATCTTCATTTGTATCAGAGTGGTCGAAAGTCACTAGAACTATCATGTTACTGTTTTTAGGAAGTCATGGTTAAAATCTAAATATATAACCTAGGACCTGTAAGGCATTAAGGTAATACCCTTAACCTGAGTCAGGCCCAAGTTGGAAGAGTTCAGGAATAAAGATGTTTGATAGGAGTTTATTTTGGGAAAATTTAGTCTCTTGGGTATCTAGTAGGCACAAATATGGAATTAAATGGGTCTTGGGGAAGATAGAGATTACATAGATGCTCAATCCAGTATTAGGAAAATGTTTCTCTTGTTCAATGAATATTTCATAGTTACCAATTTAGCATACTGGCTATCAGTCCTTTTAGTTTAGGTGTTACAGTGTATAAAGGGCTAGAAATAGTATCAGGAAGCCATGAGTTCAAATATGGACTTGGACATTGTGATTTTTTTAGCCCAAGACAATTTTGGAGGTCAGAAGGGGAGGTCTATGACACTGGGATGGGGATTGGGCCAGAGAACAGTATGGCAGGAACAACAGTTGTGGGCCTTGGAAGTAGTGGCAATAGCAGCAGTGTCATGAGCTCTCATACTAAAGACAGTAAAAGGATTGGATAACTAACAGAAAAATACTATAAGAGATCTTTATGCTAGCACTGGGTGCTAGCACTGTTGGCAAATTCACTGCTATACCCACTTCCAGGTCAAAGTTAGATGGCCAAGAAGAGAGCTTGCAATTGCAAGGAAGCAAGGTCCATGCTCCAATTTTCAGATCAGGGAGGAACACTTGTGGTTTCAAGGGACCCTTTCTGGATAAGCACCAGAGCTCAGACCAGGATTATATTGACCACATCTATCCCTGGATAACATCACCTTGAAAGCACTAAAAACTGCCAAACTGCCAGAATTTGCTCTGAAAACAAAAGTATAAAGAAGCCTGTCACATAGGACAGTACCCCCCCCCCCCACGCTGGAGAGCAAAGCCTAACTTCAGTATGAAGTACTATAAAGAAACAGGTTAAAAAAATGTGCAATTCTCAAAATAAGTACCTTACCCTAAAAAGCTACTGTGGTGACAGGGAATATTGAAAAAAAAAAACTCAGAAGAAGACAACAATATGACAATATTACAAAGACTGAAAGAATAATACAAATTGGAAACAAACCCAAAAAGAATTCCTGAAAGAGCTTTAAAAAAAGCAAGAAAGAGAAAAATAAATTGAAAAATTCCAATAAGTATGACAGAGAAAAATTGGGAAAAGAAATGAGAATGTTGCAAGAAAACAATGAAAAAATGATAGTTTTGTAAAAGAAGAATAAAAATACTAAAAAGACAAACATAGAAAAAGATTGGTTAAATGATAAAAAAAATTTACAAAACTTCACTGAAGGAAAAAAAATCTGTAAAAAGCAGTATTGGTAATATGGTAAGAGAAGTACAAAACTTCACTGATGAAAATAATTCTTCAATAGAATTAGCCAATTGCAATAATAAAAAAAAAGAGGTACAGAAACTCATTGAATTAAATAATTCCTTTAAAATAGAATTAAAACTTCTGATGGCACAGAAAATTTTTAAAAAGTTAAAAAAAAATGTTAATTATCTCCTGGAGGGGGACAAGCAACTGATGTGGAAAATAGATCTAGGAGAGATAATTTAAAAATTATTAAACTACAGAAAAGCTATGTTCAAAGAAAAAGCTTAGAAATCATATTTAATGAACTTATATAGCAAAACTACACTGATATCCTATACCCAGGGGGTAAAATCAAAATTGAAAAAAAAAATCATTGATCAGTACCTGAAAGAGATCCCAAAATGAAAATTCTCTGGAATATTATATCCAAATTCCAGAGCTCCCAGGTCAAAGAGGAAATATGTCAAGTGACCAGAAGAGGAAAAAAAAAAACATTCAAATATTACGGGACCAGAATCAGGATTACACAAAATTTAGAAGCTACCATTTTAAAGAAGTTGAAGACTTTCAATAAGATGATCAAGAAGGCAAAAGAGGTGATTTTATAACCAAGAATAAGCTACCTATCATTTGAGGGGCGAAATGGGCACTTAATGAAATTGAGAACTTTTAAGCGTTATTTGTGTGTGTGTGAAAAACTAACTATATTTCCTTTCATCCTATCCCTCCCCCAATTTATTCTATTCTCTCTTTTGATCCTGTCCCTCCTCAGAAGTGTTTGCTTCTGATTACCCCTTCCCCCAATCTGCCCTCCCTTCTATTATTCCCCACTCTCTAATCTTCTTTCCTCCTATTTACCTGTAGGGTAAGATAGATTTCCACACTTAATTGACTGTGTATGTTATTCCCTCCTTAAGCCAAATCCAATGAAAATAAGATTCACTCATTCCCTTTCACCTTAACACACTTCCCCTCCACTGTAAAAACTTTTTCTTGTCTATTTTATGTGAGATAATTTACCTCATTCTACCTCTCCCTTTCCCCTTCTCCCAGTATAATCCTCTCACCCCTTAATTTTATTTTTTAGATATCATCCCTTCATCTTCAACTCAACCTGTGCCATCTATCTATCTATCTATATATCTATCTATCTATCTATCTATCTACCTATCTATCTATCTATCTATCTATCATCTATCTATACATATAATTTTTTTTCCCTCCAACTATCTTAATACTGACAAAGGTCTCATGAGTTACAAATATCATCTTTCCATGTAGGAATGTAAACAGTTCAACCTTAATAAGTCCCTTAAGATTTCTCTTTCCTGTTTTCCTCTTCATGCTTCTCTTGAGTCTTGTATTTGAAAGTCAAATTTTCTATTTAGCTCTGGTCTTTTCATGAAGAATACTTGAAATTCCTTTATTTCATTGAATGTCCTTTTTTCTATACTTAGTTTTGCTGGGTAGGTGATTCTTGGTTGTAATTTTATCCCCTTTGCCCTCTGGAATATTATATTCCAAGCCCTCCAATACCTTAACGTGAAAGAAGCTAAATTTTGTGCTGTCCTAATTGTGTTTCCACAATACTTGAACTGTTTCTTTCTGGTTGCTTGCAATATTTTTTTTTTTCCTTGACCTGGACACTCTGGAATTTGGCTGATTGGTGGATTCTTTCAATTTCTATTTTAATGTCTGGTTCTGAACTATCAAGGCAGTTTTCCTTAATAATTTCTTGAAAGATGATGTCTAGGCTCTTTTTTTTTTTTTTGATCATGGCTTTCAGATAGCCTAATTATTTTTAAATCATCTCTCCTGGATCTATTTTCCAGGTCAGTTGTTTTTCCTATGAGATATTTCACATTGTCTTCTATTTTTTTTCATTCTTTTCGTTTGTTTTACAATTTCTTGATTTCTCATAAAGTCACTAGCTTCCATTTGCTCCATTCTTATTTTTAAGGAAGTATTTTTTTTTTAGTGAACTTTTGGACCTCCTTTTCCATTTGTTCAATTCTGCTTTTTAAGGCATTCTTTTCCTCATTGGCTTTTTGAACCTCTTTTGCCATTTGAGTTAGGCTATTTTTAAGGTGCTATTTTCTTCAGTATTTTTGGGTCAAGCTGTTGACTTGTTTTTCATGATTTTCTTGCATCATTCTCATTTGTCTTCCCAGTTTTTCCTCTACTTCTCTTACTTGCTTCTCAAAATCCTTTTTGAGATCTTCCATGGCCTGGGACTGATTCATATTTTTCTTGGACGCTTTGGATGTAGGAGCTTTGGCTTTGTTGTCTTCTTCCGGTTGAATGTTTTGACTTTTGTCACCAAAGTAAGATTCTATGGTCTAACTTTTTTTTTTTTTGAGCTGTTTGCTCATGTCCCAAGCCAATTACTTGAGTTTTAAACTCTTTGTTAAGGTAAGGATCTGCTTCAAGTGTGGAGAATGTACTTTTCCAAGGTTCGGGGGTTTTGTGCAGCTGTTTTCAGAGATACTTCTATAGGCATTGAAATTTTCCATTCTTCCAAAGTGGTACGATAAAAGGTGAAATATTTACCTTTCCTGGCCTGCTCTGGACTATGAGCGACCACAAGCATTCTTTTCTACCTTGGAATTGTGAGGAGGATTCCCTTTTTGCTGCCTCTGCATGCTCCTCCTCACCCCAGGACCACCACCCAGAACTGTGACCCAGATCCAAGCAAGGGTAAAGCAGGAGGATCCTGCCTCAGCACCAGCAAAGAGATCCCTGCAGTCCCCCTGTAATCAGCTGCTTGATCACCCCGCCTCAGTCTGTGGGCTGAGAGCTCCAGAAGCAGCTGCCACCCTGGGGCCACGCTGGATGTAGGGCTGGGACTGAGCTTTTTTCTCACCAAGGTCAGACAGACCTTTCCTACTGACCTTTTAAGTTGTGGTATTTGTAGGTTGAGAAGTCTGGAAACTGCCACAGCTGCCTGTGATTCAGTCTCCTAAGGCCTGCTCCAGGGTTGCTGAGACCTAGTGTTTGCCTGTGGACCCACACTGAACTGCGCTCCTCTCTCAGCCTGGCATAATAGACATTTCCAATCAACCTTCCAGGTTATCTTGGGCTGGAAATTTGTTTCACTCTGTCTTTTAGTGGGTTCTGCTGTTCTAGAATTTGTTTAGAGCTATTTTTTACTGGTATTTGGAGGGGTTTGGGGGACAACTCAAACAAGTCACTGCTTTTACTCCACCATCTTGGCTCCACCTTAAGCATTCTTTTCTCCCCACTTGATAGTATTTTTTTTTTGAGTACATGTAAAGGTAGTTTTCAACATTCACTTTTATAAGATTTTGAGCTCCTTATTTTTTCTCCTTCCATCCTTCACCACTCTCATCCCCAAAATAGCAAGCAATCTGATAAAGGTTATACATGTAATATCATGATAAACATATTTCCACATTAATCATGTTATAAAAGAAGAATCAGAATAAAAGGGATAAACCATAAGAAAGGAAAAAAAAGAACAAAAATGTAAATATAGTAAGCTTTGATCTGATTTCTGACTTCATAGTTCTTTCTCTAGATATAAATAGCATTTTCCATCATAATTCTTTTGGGATTTTCTTGGATCATTGTATTTGTGAACAGAGTTAAGTCTAACATAATTGATCATCACAAAATGTAACAGATACTGTGGACAATGTTCATCTGGCTCTGTTCACTTCACTCAGCATCAGTTCATTTAAATCTTTCCATATTTTTCTGAAATCTGCCTGCTCATCATTTCTTATTGCGTGATAATATTTCATTATGTTCATATACTACAACTTGTTTAGTCATTCCACAAATGATGGGCATCCCCTCAATTCCAAATTTTTTTACCACTACAAAAAGTGCTGCCATAAATATTTTTGTACATGTGAGTCCTTTTCCTTTTTTAATGATCTCTTTGAGATATAGAACTAGAAGTGTTATTGTTGGATCAATAGCTATATAACCCTTTGGACATAGTTCCAAATTTCTCTCTAGAATGGTTGGATCAGTTCATTACTCCACTAAATATATGTTAGTGTTCTAATTTTTCTACTTCTTCTCCAATATTTATAATTTTCCTTTTCTGCCATATTAGCCAAGCAGGTGTGAAATAGTACCTCAGAGTTGTTTTAATTTGCATTTTTCTAGTCAACAGTGATTTAGAGATTTTTTCATATGACTATAGATAGCTTTATTTTCTTCATCTGAAATTATTGTTAATTATTTCAAGCAGTTTTTTAGTTAATTCTCTATGATTCTCTAAGTAAACCATCATATCATCTGCAAAGAGTGATCTTTTGTTTTCTCATTGCCTAGTCTAATTCTTTCCATTTCTTTTTCTTCTCTTATTGCTAAAGTTAACATTTCTAGTATAATATTGAAGAATAGTGGTGATAATGGGCATCCTTTTTCACCTCTGATCTTGTTGAGAAAGCTTCTAGCTTATCTCCATTATATATAATGCTTGCTGATGGTTTTAGACACTTATCTATTATTCCTATGCTTTCTAGTGTTTTTTAATAGGAATGGGTGCTGAAGTTTGTCAAAAACTTTTTTTGCATCTATTGAAATAATCATGGGGTTTCTGTTATTTTTTTTTTACTGATAAAATTAATTATGCTGATAATTTTCCTAATATTGCACCAGCCCTGCATTTTTTATATAAATCACACCTGTCCTAGTGCATCACTCCGGTTATTTAAAATTTTGGCATCAGCATTTATTAGGGAAACTGGTCTGTAATTTTCTTTCTCTATTTTGGCTCTTCCTAGTTTAGGTATCAGGTATCAATATAGTTATTTGGTATCCAATATACTATCAGAGTTAATTGTTTTTTAAGTGTTTGGTAGAAATCACTTATAAATCTCTCTGGCCCTGGAGTTCATTGATGGCTTCTTCAATTTCTTGTTCTAAAATGGGCTTATTTAAGTATTTTATTTCCTCTTATTAATTTAATTAAGTTAATCTGGGCAATTTATTTTTGTAAATATTCTTCCAATGCACTTAGATTGTCACATGTAGTGGCATACAGTTGGGCAAAATAGCTCCCAATTATTGCTCAAAAGTCCTCTTTGTTGGTGGTGAATTCACCCTTTTCATTTTTGATACTGATGATTTTGTTTTCTTCTTTCTTTCTTTTTTAAATCAAATTAACCAAAGCTTTGTTTATTTTGTTGGTTTTTTCATCAAACCAGCTTTTAGTTGTATTTATTAGTTCAGTAGTTTTCTTAAATTTGATTTTATTCATCCCTCCTTTGATTTTCAGAGTTTCCAATTTGGCATTTAATTGGAGATTTTTAATTTGTCCTTTTTCTAGCTTTTTCAGTTGCATGCCCAATTTATTAATTTTCTCTTTCTCTATTTTATTCCCATACAATCTAGAGATATACAATTTCCCTTAAGAACTGCTTTGGCTGCATCCCCTAAGTTTTGGTATGTTTTCTCATAACTGTCTTTCTCTTTGATTAAATTACTGATTGTTTCTATGATTATTATTTCACCCACTCATTCTTTTGGATTAGATTATTTAGTTTCCAATTAATTTTTAGTCTATCTTTCTGTGGCCCTTTATTATACATTTTTTTTTGCATCATGATCTAAAAAGGATGCATTTAAAATTTCTGTTTTTGATTGTGAGGTTTTTATGCCCCAATTTTTGTGTAGTTGCCATGCACCACTGAGAAAAAGTTATTGCTTTCTATCCCCATTCAGTTTTCTCCAGAGGACTATCAGATCGAACTTTTCTAAAATTCTATTGGCCTCTTTAACTTCTTTCTTGTTTATATTGTGGTTAGATTTATCTAGTTCAGAAAGGAGGAGATTGAGGTCTCTCACTAGTCTAGTTTTTCTGTCTGTTTCTTCCTGTAACTCGCTTAACTTCTCCTCTAAGAATCCGGATGCTATACCATTTGATGCATATATGTTTAGTATTGATATTACTTCATTGTCTATGGTACCTTTTAGCAAGATGTAGTTTCTTTCATTATGGCTTTTAATTAGATCTATTTTTGCTTTTGTTTTGTTTGAGATCAGGATATTTTAAGCATTCTTGTTGTAAAGGCAAGAGCTATATAGAAATTTTCACTTTTAAATGCAAGAAAGAGAATCATAAAAAGGGAAACATGAAAGAGAAATGATAAGGGACTCAATAAGTGTAAACACATTAAATTCCTATATGTAAAGTTGTTACACTTACCTTCTAAGAACTTTCTCATTATTGGGGCAGTTAAAAGGAACTCTATATAGACAGAGGGCATGGAACAGAGTAGATTATATTGGGATGATCTAAAAAAAATGGGTGGGTGAAAAAGAGGCATGCACTGGGAAAATGTAAAAGGGAGAGGAAAAGTGGGGAAAATTATCTCACACTAAAATAGGCATAAAAAAGATAAGTTTTTTCTGGTGAGGGGAAAAATGGTCATGGGATCCTCATTTTCATCTTAATTGATTCAAAGAAGGGATAATTGTGTGTGTGTGTGTGTGTGTGTGTGTGTGTGTGTGACACATATACACTCAAATGGCTATTAAAAAAAAAAAACAGTTTTTCCAAAAGTTCAGTAGAACAGAAGTGGAAAAGAAAAAGGGGAGGGGTAATAAAAGGGAGGGTAGATAAAAGAAAGCAATAGTCAGAAGTAAAAGACTTCAGAGGAAGAACTGGAAAAAAAGAAAGGATAAAAAAGGAAAATAGGAAGAAAAGAAATGCATACTTTTTGTTGTTCAGTTGTTTTCAGTCATATGCAATTCTTTGTGATCCCATTTGGGGTTTTCTTGGCAAAGATCCTAGCGTGGTTAGCTATTTTCCTTTTTCATCTCATTTTACAGATGAGGAAACTGAAGAAAACAGGGTTAAGTGACTTGTTCAGGGTCACACAGCTAGTGTCTGAGGCCAGAACTGAACTGAGGAAGATAAGTCTTCCTGACCCCAGACCTGGAACTCAGTCCACTATGCCACCTAGTTGCCCAGCTAATACATAGTAATAACAATTGTGAATGTGCGTGGGATGAACTCACTCATAAAACAGAAGTGAATAGTAGAATGGATTAGAAGCCAGAATCTAACAATATATTGTTTACAAGAAAAATACTTAAAATAGAGAGACAGACATGAGTTAAAATAAGGGGCTAGAACAGAATCTATTATGCCTCAACTGAGGTTAAAAAAAAAAGGCAGAAGTAGTAATGATGACATCAGAATAAGTTAAGCCAAAAATAGACCTCGTTGAAAGAGATAAGCAGGGAAACTACAATCTGCTAAAAGTCACCATAGACAATGAAGTAATATCAATATTAAACACATATGTACCAAATGTCATAATATCAAAATTCTTAAAAGATAAGCTAAGTAAATTATAGGAGTAAATAGAAATTAATAGCATACTACAGGGGGACCACAACTTTCTCCTTTCAGACACATATAAACTCGAACATATAATAAATGAAAAACATTATGGAGATGGGTAGAATCTTAGAAAATTTAAATATGACAAACTTCTGAAGAAAATTGAATGAGAGTAAAAAGTCTAACTTTTTCTCAGGTTTATATGACACCACAAAAAATACCATGTATTAATGGTTAAAATCTCACAACCAAATACGGCAAAGTTAAAATATTAAATACACTGTTTCATAACCATAAAGCAATAGCATTACACTAAACAAAGGAGCATGTTTTGTTTTGTTTTGCAAGAAAGAGTATATTTGAAGAAATGTACATTAAAAATTAAATAGAAAAACAATTAAACCCTAAAGATTGAGTGTGTCAAAGAAAAAAAATCATAGAAACAATCAATAATTTCAATAAAGAAAATCATGAGACAAAAAAAAAACAACATAATTTGTGAGGTGCTACCAAAGCATTGCTTAAGGGAAAAGTTCTATCTCTCGATGCATATAACAATTAAAAGAGAGAAAGAACAGATCAATGAATTGAGCATTCAACTGTAAAAAAAAAACTAAAAAAAGACTAAATTAAAAATACCTCATTAAATAACAAAATAGAAGTCCTAAAAATAAAATAAGATATTAATAAAATTGAAGATAAAAATTAATTACCTTCAAATTATTGGTTAATTTGATTTAAAAAGAAAAAAAATGAAAACCAAACCACCAATATCAACAATGAAAAAAAGTGAGTTTGTTTAATAAATACAAGTATGTATAGAATGATTTTACACATATCTGAATTTTTGAGTATAATGATGGTCATCTCTTGGGCTTAGGAAGGCAAAAAGAAGAAAAAAAGCAGAAAAGAAAAGTTACACAATAATTTTATTATATAACTAAAAGTGATAGCAAGATTTGCAGTTTCATGTGCCATCATCTTTTTTATTGTTATTTCATTGATTAAAAGAAAATTTGAAAAAATGACAGCAGCTATTAGGTGTTATTTTGCCCAATTGCATGACAATAAAATTATAATCTAAGTGAAATGGATGAATATTTGCAAAAATAAAAAAATGCTCAGATTAACAAAAGAGGAAATAGACTATTTAAATAACCTTATCTGAGAAAAAGAAATTGAACAAACCCTAAATTAACTCCCTAAGGGACAAAAAAAAAATACTAAAAGCAAATGGATTTAAAAATTAATTCTACTAAACATTTAAAGAACAATTAATTCTAACATTATTTAAACCATTTTAAAAAAGTTAATAAGGAGTCCTACAAAATTCTTATTAGGACAATAATGTGGTTTGGACACCTAAACCAGGGAGAGCAAAAACAAAAAAAGAAAGCTATAAACAAATTTCCCTAATGAATATTGATGCAATAATTATAAATAAAATACTAGCAATGAGATTACAGTAATACACGAAGAAAAATATGTATGAGGAATAAGTAGGATTCATACCAGTGATGTAAGGATAGTTCAATAGTTTAATTAGGAAAACTATAGTTGACCATATCAGTAACAAATACAAGACAAATCAAATGATTGCATTAACAGATGTAGAAATAACTTTTGGTAAAATACCATACCTATTTATATTAAAAAATTAGAAAACATAGGAATCAATAGAGCCTTTTGTAAAATAATAAGCAATATCTAGCCAAAACCAAGAGTGAGCATTATCTGCAATGGGGATAAACCTATAACCTTCCCAACAAGATCAGGGTTGTAGCAAGGATGTCCATTATGACCAATATTATTCAATATTACATTTTAAAAATGCTAGCTGTAGCATTGATACAATAAAAAAGAAATTTAAGGAATTACAATAAACAATGAGGAAACAAAACTATCACTCTTGAAAGAAGATATTATGGTTATATTTAGAGCACACTAGAAAATCAACTAAAAAAACTATGTGAAACAATTCTAGTAAAGCTACAAGATACAATCAACCCACCAAAATCGTAGGCATTTCTATAGGCTACCAACAAAACCCAGCAGAAAGAGATAGAGAAATTCCATTGAAAATAACTGCTGACAGTATAAAATACTTATGAGTCCACATGCCAAGTCAAACAAATACAGATCTAAACTGCTGGAGAAATATTAATAACTCATGTGTGGGATGATACAATATAATAAAAATGACAATTCTATCTAATTAATGAACTTATTCATGGCATACCAATCAAATTATCAAAAAATTATTTTATAGAGCTAGAAAAATAATAATAACAAAATTCATCTAGAAGAACAAAAGTCAAGAATATTTAGGGAATCAATGGTGGAAAGAGTGTGAAGGAAGGTAGTCTACAGTACTAGATTTCAAACTATATTACAAAGCAATAATCATGAAAGCAATCTGGTATTAGCTGAGAAAAGAATAAGTGTTGTAGCAGTGGACTAGATTAGGTACACAATACACGGTAATAAATGACCATGGTAATATACTGTTTGCTAAACCCAAAGATACAAGTTTTTGGAGAAAGAACTCACCATTTGACAAAAATTGCTGGGAAAATTCAAATGCAGTTTGGCAAAACTTTATATAGACACAACATTTCACATTACATAAGATCAAAATGGGTACATAATTTAGAAATAAAATATGATATCATAGGGAATTATGAAAGAAATTTCCCTGTCATATCTATGGATAATAGAAGAGTTTATGATCAAATAAGAGATATAGAGAATCACGGGAAGTAAAATGGATACTTTTTAAATTTAAAAGTTTTTACATGAACAAAACCAATGTAGCCAAAATCAGAAGGAAAGCAGGAAAATTGGGGGAAAATTACAGTAAGTTTCTCTGATAAAGTCTTCATTTCTCAAATTTATAGGCAACTGAGTAAAATTTATAAAAAATAGAGCCATTCCTCAATGGATAAATGGTCAGAGAATATGAGCAGAGAGTTTTCAGAAGAAGAAATCAAAGCTATTTATAGTCACAAGAAAACAAATACTCTAAATCACTAATGATTAGAGAAATGCAAATCATAACAATTCTAAAGTATCAACTCTCTCCCATTAGGATAGCAGGAATGTTAGCTGTTATTAATATTACCTGTTCTTCTTACCCCCTTCTTAATACACATTTTCTCAATATCACTTATATATCTGTAATTGGTGGATTTGTCATGATTTCTCATGAAGTCCATTATTGGACAATCATCCCCTTCCAAGGATGGTTTTCAATTGATAACAGTCTGTAGGTTATTAAAGCTGTAGGGCACACTGTCTCCCAGTATCTGCAGTATAGGCTCTGTATGTGGAAAACACTAAGTTCTCAGACACCTTTTAGTATAATTCATGAATTCATGAATGAGAGGAATTCCTATTATAAAACAACCAAGTGCCTATCCAGTTTTTCTGCCTAATGACATCCGAGGAGGGCAAACCTGACACCTTTGAATCAGCTCATTGAATTTTGGGACAGTTCTAATTGTTAGGAATTTTTTCCTGACAGAAAGCTTAAATTTAACTCTTTGCAACTTCCACCATTTTTTTTTTTTACTGATAGAAATATATAAATTGACATAAAACTTGTGCAAAGGTCAGAGGTCATACCTACATTTTCCCTCTTTAAAGAGTTCTTCAAATCTTTGCTCTAGGCCATTGCATCTTCCAGTCTGAACTTAATTCTGGATACAGGAATGAACCAGAAGGACAAAAAAATGGGAGAAATTTCCACAGTTTCCCATAGGATTGTTGATTGGTTGGTTGATGGTGTCTAGACAGTATTCCTTAGCATATATGAAGTTTCTCAGAATATGTGAAATCTAGACATCCCTAGATGATGAACCCCCTAGAGGTAATGTCTCCCTTTCTCTGGGGTCATCATCCACAACTTCTTATCTTTTACGGTGTAGTTGGGCAGGAGTTAGTTGAAGAGTATGCTGGGTTTAGGTCCTTATATTACTTCATATCTTCACAAAAGCATAAATCCAAGGCCTTACGAAAGCATGGAAGTTATCCTGGGTTCTAAAATGTTATGCTAGCTGAACAAGCTCTCATCATTTCTTTCATTTTGTAAAGGCTTCAAATATGATTTGGGCAATAGACTGTGTCTGCTTTCTGAGGATCTGGCTAGCTACCTAGAGAAAGGCTTAGTATAAGTATATTTCTAGGTGGCAAATTCTTTGGCCAAGGCAACACATGAAATAAAGAAAAAATAGAAAATTTTTCTCAGTCCTGTGTATCCCTCTTGTGATTCTGCGATGAAAGGAGAAATATAAGAGGAAAGAGACACAATGACATTGACTATATTTGAGGACAAAGAAACCTACTTTTTAAATAATGTCGAAGTCATGAAGACAAGGCAATTCCAAAGTAGAAGCAAAAGTAAAAATCAAAACTAAGGCAAGTAATTTAAAAAATTCCAAGCTGACCTAATTTAATGACTGCTTAATGCCTAAAAATGTAATGTATATAAAGGAACAGACACTGATGCAGGCTTTCACCATTCCATAATGAAGTTTAACTACAATGAAGTAATTAAAATAAGAAGGAGTCTAAAAGAGCCTAGAAAATGATGAGAAACAAACACTTGATCCCCTTGCTAAATGGTGATATATGGCCCCTAAGGATGATGCTATTTTAGGATATAAATAGATTATTAAATATCTTAGTGAAGCAGATATTAAATGATCACGAGTAGCATCTCATAAAAGAGGGCAAAGTAGTAGAGGAAAAGATAAATGAGCAGATAGGTTGTCAAAACAACAACAACAACAACAACAACAACAAACACACTTGTTAAATGATCTTGGGAAAATTTAATAGCTAACATTCATTTAAATTTTAGTGTTTGCAAAGTGCTTTACAAATATCATCTTGTTTTATTCACCACCCTATGAAGTAGGTACTATTATTATCTGCACTTTAAAGATAATGAAACTTAGGGGAAAAAATTAAATTACTTCCTCATGTTCACACAGTCTGAGGCCAGATTTAAATTCAGGCATTCATGACTCCAGGTCCAGCACTCTACCCACTACACCACCCAGCTGAAACATTTAACATTGATCTTGGAGGAAAGACAATTTCACCATTTACTGAGTCTATTAAGAAGTCCTGTCTAAATTATATTTTCCTCCAAATCCTACTCTCTTAGTAAACTTGTTTATTACTGTGAAGCATTCCACTATTTTCCCAGTCACTCATGCTCTCAACTTAGGCATTATTTTCAGTTTTTTATTCCCCTTACCCCCATAGCTAATATGTTTTCACATTCTGTAGATTCTATTTTCACAGCCTCTTCCATGCCTCTTTTCTTCTATGGTACTATCACCATCTTCATGCAGGATCTCATCAACTCACAGCTGTACTATTGCAATAGCCTTCTGGTTCTCTCTGCCTCAAATCTCTCCCTCTATTCAGTTATCAAAATCTTCTTCTTCCTAAAGCACAAGTCTAATAATATCATCACCCCCATCCATTTAATAAAGTCTAAAAGCTTCCTATTACTTTCAAGATATAATATAAAACCCTATATTTGTCTTCTAAAATCCTTTATAACGTGACCCTTCCCTAATTTTCCATTTTTCTTATATTTCACTGCCCTTTAAATTCTCTATGATCCAACGACATTAGTCTTTTTGCTGCTTCCTTGATCAAAACCATCCACCTTCTGACTGTGAATTTTCAGTGGATATCTCTTGTGTCTGAAATGCTCTTCCTCTTTACTCCTGCTTCTTGATCTACGGCAGGTGCCCAGATCACCAAACAGAGAGGCACCCAGATTCTCAACAATTTCTACCCTGTTGGTTGGGTAGAAGTAGCCTTCTTTGATTGGCTGTATGAGCAAAATAGGCAAAATCTTTGAAAACAAGAGCCCTAGGACAGTAGCTCTCTTTTCTGCATACTTTGCTTACTGTAATCATAGAGTAAAGATCACAATTTATCCAACAGTGTGGGTACCATAAACTGAACTAAGGAGCAATTTACTTTTCCACCTCCCCTTTTAGACCCTATGGTTGGAGTTTTTGTCATGGTCTATTTAGTTTTCTTTTTCATTTGCAAGTTTCAGGCATGATTCCCACTTGTGCCAGAATATGAACTAAGATGATCTTGGAAGCAGGATCACAGGCTGGATATTGTAACCAGAGAACATAGGAGGAAGCCTGGAGAAACCAGGGTGCCTGGGACTCAAGCTCAAAGGGAATTTTAGAATTGAAACATGGGACTGGACTTTATAGGAATCAAACTTAGTCTTTCCCCTCTCCAGAGACTAAGGTTGTATATGGAAAGAAGATTAAGCCCCACATATTGGGGGAGAATAAGTTTGTATATTTGTGATGATATCTTTTGAAGAAAATATTTCTTTGTAATAGCTAATCTAACTGCTGAGTGTGAAAGGGCCCCAATTCCTACTTTTAAAGGAACACCATCAGTGGGGGTTGAAGCCTCCAAATAACCTCTATATGTTTTGTTTGTATATATTTCTTTTGGCCTGCTGTTTACCTTTTTAGATTGTGAGCTCCTTGAGGGCAGGGACTGTTTTTGCCTTTCTTTGCATTCCTAGAATTTAAGACAATTCCTGACACATAATAAGTAATTAATAAATGCTTGTTGTGTTGATTTAGAAAAGAGTACTATAAAATACAATTCCTGATTGACAGTAGGTCTTTGAATATGAGGCAAAATATTTAGAACTTAATTCAATGAATAATGAATCACTTTGAAGCTCACAGAGCAGAGGAAAGATGTATCTAGGCCTATGCAAAAGAAAAATCATTCTAAGAGCAGTATGAAAGGTAGATTTGAGAGTACAGAGATTTGAGATGTAAATTTCAGTTAGAAGGTTATTGGAAAAGTACTGACCAGTGGTAATGTGAGTCTATGCTCTTTCAGTGAGCAGTGAGTTTATTTATCTATTTTTTAAAGTTCTTATTGGGAAGGGAGATATAATAAGGAGACACTCATGCACCTCATGGATAAAATCAAGAAGTTCAGTATTTAGTTTTTACTTATCACTTTACATGAGGTTGTAGCTATCCTTGAATTTTTCAAGAATTCTAAAAGTTTTCATTTGAAGTGGCCATTGATCTGGATTTCTTCATGGTAGCCATTGACACAGACACACAGTGGCTGTGTTTAAGAAAAAAGAAGTTGAATGTGGTCTACCATATATTGTACTTCTCCTTTTCCTGGGCTAAATATCGATTTCCAGCCCTTTCTTACCCAAGAGAGATTCTAGTGTGGTGGAATAGAAAGAGTAGGAAACTTGGAGTGTGGTTGGAGTCCCATCTCCAACAATTGCTAACCATGAGAAGATGGGCAAACCACTTCTCTTGTCTCAACATTACTTCCCTATTCTGATAGCTCCCTCCCCTCCTCACCTCCAAACCCTAACCCACCCCCAGCGAGGCAATTGAGATTAAGTGACTTGTCCAGAGTCACACAGCTACTAAGTGTCAAGTGTCTGGTCTGAGACTGGATTTGAACTCTGGTACTCCTAACTCCAGGGCCAGTGCTCTATCCACTGCTCCATCTAGCTGCCCCTCCCCCCATTCTATAAAATGACAGTAGAGCCGTCATATTTTAATTTTAGCATTACATCTACATCTTTTTTTTATAAAAAAAGTAGAAAATTAATAAATGAAAGTTGGACTAAACAGGATCTACAGAAACAAGGCCCATGATGGCAATATAATTTCAAAGGAATTGAGGGATCCTTTCTGATGTCCCAACTCAGACACTTAACTGCTCTGTAATGTGTAAGAAGACTGGAAAGGTGAGAGAGGGTTATGCCACAAAGGGTTTTAAATGACAAAGAAAGAATTTAAAATTTGATTCTGGGGACAATAAGGCACCACTGTTGTTTATTGAGTAAAGGGGTAGCATGGTCAGACTTGAGCTTTAAAAAAATCACTTTAGTGGCTAAATGGAGAGTGCATTGCAATGGATAGAGACTTGAGGTAGACAGACCCACTATCAAGCCATGGAAATAGTCCAGATAAAGGCCTATACAAGAGTAATATCAGTTACAGGAGAGAAGGGGGTATAGTTGAGAGAGGTGCAAAGGTGAAATTAATAGGCTTTGACTATAGATTGCATATGGGGGGTGAGAGATAATAAGTAGTTAAAGCTGACTCCTAGGCTGGGAGTTTGGTGGATTGGGAGAATGGTGTTCCTCTCTACAGTAATAGGAAAGAGAACTGGTAGAGAATGTTTGGGGGGTGAGGATAATGAGTTCCCTTTCAAAAATGTTAGATTTAAGATGTCTACTGAACATCAAGTACAAAATGTCTGAAAGGCAGGTGGAGGTGTGAAATTGGACAGAGGTGAGATTACACAGGTTGGAGGCAAGAGGGCTAAATTTTAGAATACTACATATGAGCATATACACTTTTACTTAAAGCACCTCTCTCCTACCTCTATAAAAGCCTTTACAAGAGTGATTGGTCTATAAAGGACATACTTGATGAAGGTACTGGAATGGGCAGGCTTTCTTAAATGATATTCTCCATCTTAATGTATGCATAATTGACTAAAAGCTTTAGAGAATATGCAATGCCACTGTGTTTATTGTTTGGTGACCACAAAAGAACATTTAATTTGGTAGAACTAAATAGGACTTTTAAGGTTATGCTCCATCAACATGTCTCTGGTGTTAATGGCATAAAGCAAATTCCTTGAAAGATACAATAGAAATCACTTTGCTTTATCACTTTATAATTATTGATTTCATATAAGACATAAAACTGGGATATGTTTGCCAAACTCTTTGTTGCCATCATGGTGGTAATCCAGAGCAGATTACAGATGTTAGAGGGATTCTGTACAGATAGTGAAATTTTCCAGATGCCTCTGTTTGCAAATAATGTTTTGCTAATTGTATTTAGTTCTAGAATGCTGTAATGCTTCCTAAACTAGTTTCAGCATCACTAAAAAGACTCCAGTTTAAATATTCAAAACAGTAAAAACCAAGTGATGCAAATGTCTGTTTGTCCAAACTATGGTGTTACATTTTGATTGTCAGTCTATAAAGCTGGACAATAAACTATGTGTATCTTGGATAGATGCTGAAGATGCACAAAGAATAGGGCAAAGAACTAAAAAAAAAAAATGGCCTATTATTTCGTTTGGCAAAATGTCTAGTACTTTTACTGAACCTAAGATTGGCTTTGAAAGAATAAAAATAGCAAAAATGGCTTTTTAACACTAATATTCCTTTGGTAATGGTACACTTGTGAACCATAAACTTTTACTCTGTAAGGTCCATTTTTTCAGTCACTCACAGCACTATGGAAAGCAGCTTGGTGACACAATGGACAGAATGCTGGACTTGGAGTCACAAGGACTGGGTTCAAATTCAACCTTAAGTACTCAATAGCTCTGTGACCCTGGACAAGCCACTTAACCTCTCCCTGCCTCAGTTTTGTCATCTGTAAAATGAACATAATAGTAACACCTGCCTCCTAAGGTTTTTGTGAGAATAAAACAAAATATTATTTGTAAAGGAATGTTCAAATCTTAAAGTTCTATATAAATGCTACCTATTATTTTTATTTTGGGTGGGAGGAGACAATTTATAATTAATAGTCATACACAGAAAGTTGCTTTGAAACTATGATAAAAATATGTCTGACCAGAGGAGATATCCTGGTCATATTATTAAGATAAGCAACGGATAGCCTGTATATTGCATTTTAACATCAGGATACTGAGAGATACATAAGGAAGGCACATAATAAATTGGGTAAAAATCTTTTTTTCCCCCAAAATCATATGGATAAAAGTAATAGTAATAGAAGTTGAGAAACTTTGGATGAGCTGTGAGCCATAACACTGGAGGGAGTATGCACCCTGACAAAACCATAGATCCGTTGAAACTTTGAATTAAATTCTTTCACAATTTTGCATCATGGTAAGCCTGGGGACTACTCTTGAGGCATCAATCTTCACAAAAATGTGCACTTCATGTCAGTATGACATCAAACCATAGCTGCATAAATGCCTGTTGCAATGACTGAAAGCTCCCTTCTTACAATTCTTGGTAGGTTCTAACCCACTTTGTTAAGTCAGCAAGAGGCCTTGAAAATCTTAATCACCTCAATTTGAATTTCAGGCAAAAATTTACATCTACTGAAAAACTTCAAGAGCTTTAATTCCAAGAACCTGAAACCAGGTCCTTATTTTTGCACATATTTCAGATTCATCTGTAGTTTATCAACACTAAGGTGACGTAGGGCTTCTATTTTCTCAAATATAGGGCTGAAACCACAATGCTATGCACAAGTTAAATATTCCCACAAATGAGAGACATATTTCTCTTAATGGTGAGAAAATATTAAAATGATATCTATGTATAAAACAATAAATTAATCTAAAAGGTAAATAAGGCCACACTTCAGAAATTTCTGAAAAGTTTACAGGACATGGGCCAACAGAAAAGTCTCAACTTACATATAATAGCCAAATGGATTATGCACTACTCTTCTATTTATCCTTTACATTAATTTTGTGCTTGTCCTTCATTCTTGAAGAGGATCATGACATCAGGAATATGATGACATGACTTGCAATTGATTTTGATTTGAGGGAGGGAGGGCTGTGAAAGGTCAAAAAGCCTCACTTTCTCCTCCAGAGCCATCTGGGTCTAGGGCCAGATATTCATCAGAACGACTGGAGATGGCCCAGCATGCAATGGGAGACCCCGGCCCTTTTAAGGTAAGGTCCTTTCAGGTTCTAACTTTGAGTGAGTTAATGCCCCTTCAGTGAATAGGCATCTTTAAGAAGTGAGTCAAGGGATGACCCCTTTAATAAAAAAAAAAAAAATTTAAAAACAATCAAACAGGGAGGAGAAGACTCTTAGGGCTGCTGGTCAAAAGAGAAACAGTTTCTATTTACATTCACTCTGAGGCAACGGGGCCCAAAAAATAACCATTAAGTGCTGCTTGTGCAGGGACCTATTATTGTCCAATCTATGAACTCCAGAGTGAATTGGGTTTAAGGTTTGGTCTTTGAGAAAGAAATCTGGCCAGTAAACGCCAGAGAGGAGAGGAAGAGAAAGAAGGAGAAGAGGAAGAAGAAGATGTAGAAGGAAGAAGAAGATGTAGAAGGAGAGGGAATGAGGATCTGAGTTACCCAACTAGAACCAGCCAGCTGGATCCCTATTCAGGCAGCTTGGACTACGCACAGGTTGTGTTTGTCCTTTGTTCTTGATGAGGACCATGGCGTCAGGGAGATGATGACATGACTAGATGGCCCAGGATGACACGTTAATTCTCTCAAGACAATAAGAGCCCTATAAATCAAATTTAGCGTAAATATTGACTCTTTTTCTTTTCATTCAAATGTTAGAAATGATGGCTACTAGGAAGCAGTCTGTGGCCACTCTTTTGGTAGATTAATCAAATATATGCAATTTTGTACAATACATAAATATATATGCATTCAAATACATATCTGTGACAAGTTTGTCTCATCTGTTATAATGTAAATAACATAAGAGTAAAATTTATTTAATTTATCATTTTTTTATTTGTTGCGCCAGGAATATAATGACCATATTAAACATTAATAAGTGATTGATGTTTCATTGATTAAATGTCCTTTCTCTTCACCTCAAAACCCATTGACATAATCTTCCATTCTTTCCTTCTTTCCTCAGATCTCTTATGAGAAGGAGACCTTTTTCCTTGCAAAGGTATACAATGGATAAAACACCAGCCCTGGAGTCAGGAAGATTCATCTTTGTGAGTTCAAACCTGGTCTCAGACACTTACTAGCTTTGTGATCCTTGGCAAGTCACTTAACCCTGTTTGCCTCAGTTTCCTCATCTCTAAAATGAGCTAGAGAAGGAAATGGTAAACCATTCTAGTATCTTCGCCCAAAAAGCCCCAAATGGAGTCATAGAGAGTCAGACACTACAGAAATAACTAAACAAAAATTGTATGGTCTCCTTTGTGCACTTTGGTGGCATAGTAGATAGAAAGGAGTAATAGGCCTGGAGTCAGGAAGACTCATGTTCTTGAGTTCAAAGCTGGTCTCAGACATATGGGAGCTGTGTGATCCTGGGTAAGTCACTTACCCCTGTTTGCTTCAGTTCCTCATCTGTAACATGAGCTGGAGAAGGAATGACAAACCACTCCAGTATCTTTGCCAAGAAAACTTCAAATGGGATCATGTGACTGAAAAAAAAATAAACAAGCACTTATATATCATTTTAAAGTTTGTGAAAAATGTTGCACATGTTTTCTAATTTGATCTGGATGCTATTATTATCTCCATTTTAAAGATAAAGAACCAAAGCCAACTAGTTAAGTGACTTGCTCAGGCCAAACAGTTAAATAAGTGTCTGAAGTGGGATTGCTCTTCAAAGATAGTTAATAAAAGAAAAAAAAATGAAATGAACAGGGAGTGGCCTCTGTTTTCTCAGTATCAGGCAGGGTCTTCAGCTCACAGAACGCAGGGTAGGCTTGAGGAGAGAAGAGAAGGTTTGAAACATACAATAAATGCATGAATAAACGAATGAATGAATAAATACATATATGTGAATAAATATACATGAACGTACATGAATAAATAAATGTGTATATGTGTATACATACATAGGAATCTACCCATCTATCTATCTAGATATGTCAGCCCTATAAATTAATATAGACCCTTGATTGATTCAGTTCATGTATTGCTTAGTAGTTGGGTGACCCTGGGGAAAACACTCTTTGTTGTTTTTTAGTCTTTTTTCAGTCCTGTCTGAATCTTTGTGAACCCATTTGGGGTTTTCTTGAAAAAATACTGGAATCGTTTACCATTGCCTTTTCCAGTGGAATAAGTCAAATAGAGGTTAAGTGACTTGCCCAGGGTCACAGAGCTAGTAAGTGTCTGAGACAAGACCTGAATTCAGGTCTTTCTGGACTCCAGGCCCAGCACTCTTTCCACTGAGCCACCCAGCTGACCCTGTTTTCCCTGCAATACAATTAAAAGTTCATTTACATCATTATCACTTTACAAAGAGCCAAAGTACAGTTTTATCATTCATACCCATAAACAAAGATAGTAGATAACATACATCTTAAACATGATTGAATTTGTATAAATTACAATTCAAGCCACTGAGTTTATGTCAGTTAAATTCTTATCAGCTAAATAATGAGTAATTTAAAAAAAGACTCAAAATGTACACTTTAAAAAATCTCTCTAAATAACATTTCCAAAGAAATTTAATGTTTCTTAATTTTAATATCACCTGAATTTTTAAAATATATCCCTCTATTCCCTTTTTCAGAAGAAAAAAAAAATTACCAAAAAAAAAGAATAAAAAACTAAGAGAAAAAAAATCCATCAAACTAACCAAAGAATCAGTTGAATCAGCCAATATGTCTTCCACAGCTACAGTACACAAATTGTGCAAAGAAAGGAGAGAGGTAAATCTCTCCTGTGAAGTCAAATGTTTTCATTATAATTAAACCTCATTCAGTTTCATCTTTTGGTGTTCTTCTTTCCATTCACATTTCTTTGGCAACTCTGTATGTTGTTTCCAAGTTCTGCCTTCCTTACTGTCAGTGCACAACTTTTGCCAGGAGCAATTTTCTACAACTGACACTATAAAGAAACAAATTTCAAGTTTATACAGAACAACATTAACCCAGCTTGGCAAAGTAAAAACTCACTTACGATATTGATTTTAAGTTTTGAACTACACTTGAACCTGGGGATTGGTGTTTGTGTTATTAGGTTGGTAAGAGCAAGTTTCCTACTTTGAAGGAAAAAGCTTAGAAGGTGGAAGTGAATGTTTGAATAGTTTATACCTATAATAGTTTATAACTATCAATTGTTAATACATCTCTGATAGTTCCTAAATTTTACTCATATAGATCAATTTATCCTGTTTAATTCTACTGTTATGAATATGTGGGTTTTTACCTAACATGATTTAAAAGGTTCTTAGTAGAACAAATTCTGAGATCCTTTGTTTTGTTGGGTTTTTTTGCTTTTTGGTGAGGCAATCAGGGTTAAGTGACTTGCCCAGGGTCACACAGCTAGTAAGTGTTAAGTGTCTGAGGCTGGATTTGAACTCAGGTCCTCCTGACTCCAAGGCCAGAGCTATATTCACTGCGCCACCTAGCTGCCCCCTGAGATCCTTTAATAGAAATGAGATGGTCTCTAATATAGCAGCAATATTAAGGATACCCGAGTAAGAATGACCTAAGGTCACAGTAACCTCACTTTGAACGAGAGGAGGAAAAGAGAATATTCTTTGTGTTGTGTGTTAGACGCTCCTCTTCACATTGGGATCATACATGCATGCACATAAACACACACACACACACACACACACACAAAGTCTGCAGGCTGAAAGACAGAGAGAGTGAAACAGAAGTATATGGAAATGTCAGGATAAAGGAGTAGCAAATACTCCAAATACTGAACTGCAATGAATGGCTCCAGTTATCCATATAATTCAGTCAGTAAGCACAACCAACCAATGATAAATCTTATTTTTGACTTGAGAGAATGTGTGTGGAGGGGGAAAAGGGAGGTAGGTGTAAAAGCCTTTTCTTTAATTTGTTTTTTTAATCCTGAAGGATTAGCCTTGGCAAGAAGGGCAACTTCATTATGTGAGATTAGAGGGAAGGCAGGAAGAATGGGCGATGAGCTAAGAATTGTGAGATGAAGAAAAGAAAGGAAGTGGAATTCACAGTGAAAGGCCTCAGGATTCTTTTCTTATTATTAAATTTTATTTTTAATTCATGGAATAAAAGAAGCATTTCCATAACATAATATAATAAAAAGATGATTGCACATAAAACTGCAAATCTATTATGCACAACTTGCTATTCCTTTCAAATATACAACAAAATTAGCATGTAAATCCCTACAGATGGCTACCATTAGACACAAATATAGATATATATGTAAATTATTCTATACATACTTCTACTTATCAGTTCTTTTTCTGAATGAAGATAACATCTTTTTTCATACATTCTTTAAAGTTAATTTAGGTATTTATAATAGTCAGAATAACTTATTTGTTCAAAGTTGTTCTTAAAAAATATTACTGTTACTGTATACAATGTTCTCTTGGCTCTGCTCATTTCACTCTTCATTATTTCATGCAAGTCTTTCCATGTTTTTCTAAAATTATTGAACTCAATTTCTTATAGGATGAAATTTAAAGGGGAACTTAATGAGTGGAGAGAGAGAGAGGGAGAGAGAGAATGAGACAGAGAGAGAGAGAGAGAATAAAAGTGCCCCTGGAGAACAAAGAGTATTCTGACCATTCATTTAAGACAAGTGTGTTTGGGAGTGTAAGTCAAATTAGAGTATGTGTTAGAGATGATGATGAAGAATGAAACGTCATCTGGAGGAAGTCAGGCCTCAGTGAGAACAAGTCATAGAAGCATGTGCCAAAAGGAGTCTAGAATGAAGAATTCTGCTCATTAGGAACTGAGAATTCCAGATTGCATGGGGGAAAGGGTGAGAATAATTGTAGTAGAACTTGGGGGGGGGGTAGGGTTGAGGAAGTTGAGGATAAGAGACTAGGAGAGAGTAGTTTAAGAATACTTTATTCCTATGTAGTAGGCATTTGTACAGAAGTATTGTAGAGAATTAATAGGCCTTAGCAGCCTGCCAGCCATGGAAGAAGTACAGGTGAATTGCAGGTGAATTATAATGCTTTCTGTCTCCACAGAGCAGAGCTGATAGGGCAAGCTGTTGTTGGTCTTGTTGGTGCTCAGTCATTTCAGTCCAGTCTGACTCTTCCTGACGCCATTTGGGGTTTTCTTGGCAAAGATAACGAGCAGTTTGCCATTTCCTTCTCCAGCTCATTTTATAGATGAGGGCAAGCTGAACCTTCATCAAAACCTTCTCCTCCAAGATACACAGAAAGAGCATGAAGTGTTTCAAAAACAAAAGAAAACATATTATCAATGGTATCTTGACAAGAGCTGAAGGGTTTTTGTTATTGTTTGTTTGTTTTAGAGACTAGGTTAATAGCTCGGGTCAGCCGACTCTCCAGAGAATGCAAAATTGATTCTGCATTGTGTTGGCCTAATACTTGTCCGTCATTGACTTAGTAAGGAATAACAGCAGAGAAATATGTGCTCCATGATTTTTTCCCCCACTGGTATATATTTTTTGATCCATAAAACTCTTTATACAGCCAAAGTAAAGACTAGTATCCTGGAAATAAATTTGCATCTAAAGGATGACAGGAAATTAAGAAAATTTTAAGTGGTCTACTTAAATAAGAGCCTGCACTCACTGAAGTCAACAAATCTTTCAAGCATTGAATGAATGCACATTCTGCCCTTGTGTCCTTGGACAAAAAAGAAGTATGGAATAATAATAAGAATAGGAAGAAAAATCAGTTGTCAGGTCACTACTGAGGGCGTGTAAATCACTTATTTGCTTGTTTCTGGACTTGACTTTTTAGTAGAATTAAGTTTTTTTTTTGTTATTATTATTATCCTATACATCCTAGAATTCTTAACATAATCACACTATGCTCTGTTTCAATTTTTTAAAGATTAAAGAGTTGTTACGTATTTCCCTAAGTAGCAAATAATTTATGTAAATATAGACATATATGCATATGCGCATACACATGTATATATTTCTAAGTACATGAATATTTCTATATTTATATATTTTGGGAATCAAAATGTGGATTCAGGAAAGGAAAATATTAGGATTAATTTAACATATGTTTTGAAGATAAATAGTTCCATAAATTTAAAATGAGATAGGATAAACAACCCTATTTTTAAAGGACTTTTATTGTTGCATGGCATAGATTATCTAACTTACAAAGCCTTTTCTATCACAAATATATCTGTGATGATTACAGACCTCTATTAATAAGAGGTTTTTTTTTTTTTTGCTTCATTAGAAATTTCTTGGGTCTCATGTTCAGGTTGGTACAGAAAGGTCAGCTTTTATTGGGCTTTATTATTTCATTTGTATCAGTGTAAATACTTTTTTTTTAAAGAATTAAAAAAAAATCCTTACTTCAATATGCACTTCCTACAGGATTAATAGAGATGGATGATTAGAGTTGTAATACCTTATTGATTAGGACATCACATGGAATTCTTTTCAGTATCTTTTATATACATCATTCAATGAAGTAAAAGCACTGAGGTGAAATTTCTATGTGGCAAACACTGATCTAAGCCTGAAGTATATAAAGAAAACAATAACAAGTCCCTGCCAGCAAGGTATTTTCCTTCTAATGGATGAGATAACATGCATATGTATATGCATATGAAACATGAAATAAGAAACAGGAATAAATGAAACATATTTATGTAGCACATAACAATTTAGAAAATATTTATTTCCCAACCACACTGTAAGGTAAGTTGTATATATATAGTAATTCTTAGAACATGATGCAATGGAAGGAGATTAAATGTAGAGTCAGTAAATCTTGTTTCTAAAGTCAGTTTCTACTCACTTCTATATTACCTGTATCTGAGTCTTCATGACCCTACTTAGGGTTTTCTTGACAAAGATACTAGAGTGGTTTGCCATTTCCTTCTCTAGCTCATTTTATAGATGAGGAAACTGGCACAAACTGACTTAAGTAACTTGCTCAGGGTCATACAGCAAATAAGTGTCTGAGGTTAGAGTAGAACTCGGGAAAATGAGTCTTCCTTACTCCAGGTCCAGCATACTATTCATTATGCCACCTAGCAGCCCAAAGTAGATCATAGAATTTTTGCTGTTTAAGTGTGTCAATCATGTTTAACTCTGATCCCATTTGAGGCTTTCTTGGCAAAGACAATAACACGCTATTATTTTGGGCGAGTCACTTAACCTCAGTAAACCTCAATTACTTTATCTGCAACATGAGGAGGTTTGTCTAGATGATTTCCTTTTTTTTTCTTTTTTAAAAAAATATTTATTTTTAGTTTTCAACATTCACTTCCATAAGATTTTGAGTTCCAAATTTTCTCCCCATCTCTCCTCTATCCCCACTCCAAGATGGCATGCAATCAGATAGAAACTCTACATATACATTCATATTGAACCTATTTTCACATCAGTCATGTTGTGAAGAATAACTAGAACCAATAGGGGGAACCACGAGAAAGAAGAAACAAAACAAAAAAATATATATAAAAAAAAGAGAGAGAGAGAGAGCAAATAATGTGCTTCAATCTGCATTGAGACTCCATAGTTCTTTTTTCTGGATATGGACAGCATCATGAGTCCTTTGGATCCTTGCATTGTTGAGAGGAGAAGAGTCTGTCAATGTGGGTTTTACTGTGTACAGTGTTCTCCTGGTTCTGCTCACTTCACTCAGAATCAGTTCATTTAAGTCTTTCCAGGTTTTTCTAAAGTCTTCCTGCTCATCATTTCTTATGGCTCAATAGTATTCCATTACATTCATATATCACAACTTGTTCAGCCATTCCCCAAATGGTAGGCATCCCCTCAATTTCCAATTCTTTGCCACCACAAAAAAAAAGCTGCTATAACTACTTTTTGTATGAAGTGGGTCCTTTTCCCATTTGTATGATCTCTTTGGGATACTGTCTAGATGATTTCTGTGGTTCCTTCTAGCTCTAAATTTATTGGTTTTTGTTTTGTTTTGTTTTGTTTTCTACTGATAAAGAAAATGGGTCAAAATGAATTAATCTGCCCAATATCCCACAAATAATAGTTGCCAAAGTTAGGTCTTAAATGATGGTCAGGGCTCTGGCTCTGAATCAGTGGCTTTCATTTATATAACACCTCTAGCAATTACTACCTATGCAACCTTGGTTTGGGGAGTCACTAATCATCCCTAGACATCAATCTCCTCATCTATAAAATGAGGAAGTTGCCCTAAAAAGGCTCTGATGTGCTTTCCAACTCTAGATATATATTATAATCCTAGATCTTCCAATTCAAAGACCAATACTTTCCATTACACCATGCTATCTATCTATCTATATATGTATCTATGTATCTATGTATGTATGTATCTATCTATCTATCTATGTATCTATCTATCCTCTTCCACTTCTCTATAAAGACAATCAAAACTACTATATTTAAAGACTATACATGGCCTATGCTTTTTTCAATTTTCAGAGATCTCCATGGGATTTGCATGGCTTTACTTAACATGTTCTGTGTGTCTGTTATTATGCATAATATTACGCTCGATTAGGTTCAGACAGTTGGCAAGGCAGGGGGCTCGTGTAATTGCTATCATGCTCTGCAGGTTTTTACTTAATTGTCATCTACTGTGAAATGAGAAGAAAGGATTTTTCAGTGTGTGATGTTCACCTGTTTGTTCATTACATTAATTTAAATTGTCTTCCCTGCAATTTGTTAAAAATACACCACTAGTGAGGGAGTGATATTTGGGAGAGGCCATGTTTTTATTTTATCATTCACGCTGCCTAAATATATCTATAGGTTCAGTTATGTACTCCATTATTTTGTTACTGGGATTCTTTTTTTAGTAGTATCAAATCTCAAGACCGAAAAAATATGAGAAAATAAGAGAAGTTACAATTTAGACTAGTGTACATATTGAATTTCCCAGTGAACAAATCATTCTCTGCTAATATTTTCATAAATTGGAAAGGTAGTTGAACTCTTTTATGTCATTAGAATTGAAGTTAACTTATTGATATAAGAACTTCCAATTTCCCTAATACACATGGGACTTGGACTTATTATCGTCAAAGGTGATGTATAACACATAGTGTGATTTAAAACTTTTGTTTTGTCTTTTTTCCCCAGAGAAGCAATGTTATAATATGGGATTATATATTTTTTTTACATAGAGGATGGTAACTATTTCATACAAAATTGCTATAAACACATTCAACCAAATATAAATGATATTCTTGTATGGACTATGTATAATTTCTAATATATGAATCAGATACAATAATATAATTAGGAACAAAATTTTTATTTAATGTCATAACAATGAATCAACAACCATGTATTGAGCACCTACTAGTTGCCAGGCATTGTATTAGGAAGAGGAGATAAAAATGCAAAAAGTGAGCCTGTCCCTTTTCTGAATGAGCTTATGTTTCACTGAAAGTAGAACATGTTCTCAGATAAATAGTTATGGCTTAAAAAAAAAAAGGTTATTTCAAAGGGGTGGAGGGAAAACAAGGAAAACCTTTCTACGTGAGGTGATATCTATCTGAGAAAAGAAAGCATTCCACAGGTGAGGGAGAGCCCATGTAAAGGCACTAGGAATGGTGGGTGGAAAGTTTTCTATGTTGCTGTTATTCAGTCTTTTTCAATCATATCTGACTTTTTGTGACCACATTTGGGGTTTCATGGCAAAGATACTGGAGTGGCTCATCTTTTCCTTCTCCAGCTCATTTTGCAGATGAGGAAACTGAGTCAAACAGGGTTAAGTCACTTGCCCAGGGTAATACAACTAGTAAGTAGCTGAGGCCAGATTTGAACTCAGGAAATTCCTGACTCTGGGCTCAGCACTCTATTCTCTTCATCATCTACTTATCCTAATGTTTTCTAGAAGGAATGTCAATGAAGCCCTTATTTTATTGATAGAATATTTATTATTATGTACTATAGTGAGTTGTTAATCTTTTTTTTCCCTGTACAGCATTCCTTATTTTCATCATAACTAATCAGAATGTAAAGGAAGATTTTCTAAGAATACAAGGGAGATTTTGGGGAAGAGGTATTAACAGCTATCTCCAACAGAACCTATTAGAGAAGTAAGATGTACTAGAAAGGTTTCTGGTATGCAGTGAGGTAGGACATGGATTAAAATCTTGCCTTTAACGCTGTCATAGAAGAATCACTGAACTTTTTGGAGCCTCAGTTTCTATAAAATGAGGATGATAATATCTTAGATTTTTTTCAAATTGAGAAAATATAGATAAAAATATTTTGTAAACTTTATAACAGTACAGAAATTTTAGGTGCCATTATTATACGTGAAGAAACTGTTAAATAAATTGTAACTTTTTTTTTCTATTAGTACATTTCCCTGGAGATCAGATATTGGTTTCTGCACTTCTGTATTCATTGTTGGGATTCATTTCCTTAGGGTTGAATGAACTGTTCATATTTCTGTGCTATTGGCTTTAAGCACCTTAAGTAATGGCATAAGTGTAATTGGCAAAGTACTGTAAATAAAAATTGCTGCAAGTCAAGGACTGTACAACACTCTGTATACGGTAAGCAATCAATAATTGCTTGCTAACTACTCAATTTGACTGATTCCCTAAGTGACTAATTCATTACCAGTGAGTGAATTGCCATGCCTCTCTCCTAAAAGAAAACATTTCAGTTTGTGGTTTTTCACATCTCAAATCACAGATCATGAACAAAAAGAGAAAATTAGATGCACTTAACAACAACAGTAATGATAGCAGCAACAATAATAATAGCTAGCATTTATATAGTGCTTAATGTGCCAGACAGTGTGCTAAACATTTTACAATTCATATCTAATTTGATCCTCATGATTCTAGGATGTAGGTACTATTATTATCCCCATTCTTGAAATGAGGAAACAGAGGCAGAGAGAAGGGCATGCACAATCCAAAGTGCACCTGCTTTATGTTCAGAAACAAGGCTGCAGGAAAGTTGCCCAGTGCTACATAGCCAAGCACTTCCAGAAACACGCCAGATTCATTATGTGTTTGATTTTTAATTAATTTTTGGTCATTGCACATTCAGAAACCGTTTTTTATTGCCAAATTTTTTGCTACTCCATATGGGGTTGAGACCCACAGTTTAAGAAATGCTGGTTTAGAGGATGTATATCTATAGTATGTTTGTAGATAGAGGGTGTGGATCAAGTAGCTAGAGAAATTTGAAAATAGAAGAGGGAAGAAAAGGATCCACTTGAAAGGGGAGACAGAGAAGTAAAGCTTTGAGAGACACAAAGTACGACTAGTAGTAAAACAATAAGTAATGTAATCTGAGAAAAACCTTGATGAAATCTCAGACTGATGGAAGGAACAGTAGTTTAGAATGGTACTAAAGAGATATAGAATCCTTAGTGATCCGAACACAATATCAACTTACCTACAGAACAATGTACTTCACTCCCAATTCTGATTCCACACTTATATATAAGATTTATCTGGAACAGAAGACCCTACATTCTATTCCTGGTGCAATAAATTCATGTATTTAGACTTCACTAATTCAGAATCAGTGACCATTCAGAGTAATTGCTATGACACTAAGCTGACAGCATCATCTTCAAATAAAGGATATGCTAACTAAGTGAATTATATGCATAATGCCAAGTGTAAAGTTTGCTAATTAAAAAAGAAAAAAATATTTCATATATGTTTGGGAATCACATGGAGACTGGGAGCAGTCTTCTAGGTCTAGCCTTAAAAATAGACAGAATACGCAGGTGCATCTGCTCTGAAAGGTCCTCCAGTCTAAAACGTCTTTCCCATTGGTCTGACAATGTTATTATTTATGCTTGTTTAAACAGATTATTACCGGAAGGTAAGAGATTTGTGGAAATTAGTTTATCTTATTTCCCCATCATCCCAACACCACAGTGATGAATAGGGAGTGAGATCTTAGACAGTAGCAAGATGAAGTTAAAATGGGCAATAAGGATTAGAAGCCATATATGAGAGGTGGAAAAGAGGCATCTAAGAGATTATAAAAGGGCAAAAAGGAAAAATTTTGTGTGAGTCATAGTTTTCCTGAAGGTTAGCTTATCCTCCTCCATATGCCAATCATTGAACAATTTAATCCAGTATTTTCATTTCTAAAAACTCTTCTTCCTTGGATGACTATTATTATCTCCAATATTCTTTTTTATTCTTAGAGATTAGATGTGTTATTTTAAAATTAATTCTAATAATAATTTAACGACTTTCATTTATATAGAATTTTGCAGTGTATAAATCACTTTTATATGTAGGTGCTTATTTGATGAATCAATAAACAAACATTTATTGGATACTGACTCTATGTCAGGTTCCATTTTAAGTCCTGGGGATACAAGACAAAAAAAGTTTGCTCTAAAGGAACTTAAATTTTGTCTTGGGAGATAAACATATATATATATATATATATATATGAATATATAAGAATATATAGAATATATATAAGAATATATAGAATATATATTAGAATATATAGAATATATATAAGAATATATAGAATATGTATAAGAATATATAGAATATTTATATAAGAATATATATTTTTTTTGTCCAGATCACTGGTGTAAATCGAAAGGAGATTAGTAGTGATTAAAAGTCATTATCATTTTATGACTATTTGCTGCCTTATAGCATATGGCAAAGTACTGTAAATAAAAGTTGCTGCAAGTCAAGGACTGTACAACACTCTGTATACAGTAGGCAATCAATAATTGCTTGCTTACTACTCAATTTGACTGATTCCCTAAGTGACTAGTTCATTACCAGTGAGTGAATTGCCATGCCTTTCTCCTAAAAGAAAACATTTCAGTTTGTGGTTTTTCACATCTCAAATCACAGATCATATATATATATATAAGAATATATAGAATAAATTTAAAATAAATATAATATAGTTCAATGATCCTCACAATAATCTTCTGTGGTATTTAGAACATTTTTTTCCATTTTAAAAATGAAGAAACTGAGATAGCCATAACCTACCATCACATTGCTCAGTCCTTCCCAGAAATGTGAAAATACATGTACACACACACACACACACACACACACACACACACACACACAGACATTTCCACCTTTGCTTCAAGGTGTAACAAAACACACTGATCCTCTCAAGCAAAATTATCTGTATATGAGTAGATGAGGAGAACCAATGTACAGCATTTTGCAACATTGCAGGTTATTGAACTGTCTTGATATTTTCCCCCCAAGGTATTAGTAAATAACTAAAGTTCAATAAAATGATTAGTGTGACAGTCTAATTGTATAATTCTCTACTTCAAGAGAGGGGGAAGTTTTCCCTAGTTCTTACTAAAGATGCTTTGCTTCCTGCTGCAGGGAATTTGAGGTTTCTTATTCTAGAATGCATAACTTTAAAGGTTAATTTTGGTCATAAAATTATCCAACCCAGTTTAAATTCAGTCACAGTATTTAATTTTGTGCCCTTGTGGGCCAAAGAGCATTTCACACTTTCAAAAGACAGTGAATTATACAAAGTGTCTGTATTTTGCAGGGGGGAAAAAAAAACCCTGAAATTTACCTGTCATTAATATAATGAAATGGAAAATTATTTGAAAAGGAAGAAAGGCACTAATTATTCTTTTGTTTCCAGCCCTCATCTTCCTCAACTTAAAAATCTTCAAATCATTCTGATTAATGTGATAAGTAACTGTGGCTTATACTAGTTATTGACATCTTTAGTTCCAGCCATCTTCACTCTCTGTGTGTGTCTGTATGTGTGTTGGAGTGGTGAATTCCCCATGGTGAATATCTACCTATTAGAAAACAGATTATCACCAACATTTTTCATATGCTATAAGGCAGCAAATAGTCATAAAATGATAATGACTTTTAATCACTACTAATCTCCTTTCGATTTACACCAGTGATCTGGACAAAGTTCCAACACTCCAGAGTCATTCCTCATAAATAAAGCTTGGAATGTGCCTATATTTGCTGTTATCACATTAAAGTAGAGGTCCTGTTGTGCTGGTTTCTTTCTTTTGTCCACCCAAAAATGCCTAACAGGCCTAAGTCACTTAATCAATTTGAAGCAATAGCCATAGGGATATCAAATTATTTTATCATATTAAAAATGAGTGATACAAATAAATGCTAAAAATACTGAGATTCTGACTATTTTCTCGTCACTTTCCTCTACCTAGGCAGAATGTTGAAGATAAAAGTGAAATTGCACTGTATCTTAGATCTCACTCTTATATTCTATTTTCCCAGACACCACCAGGGTACGGACCATCATTACTTTATCCCCAAGTCACTGCAATAGCCTGCTAGCTGGTCTCCTGGTTTTCTGATCTTTTCTCATTATAATACATTTTACACACACCTGACAAAATTATTTTCCCCACGACCCATTTTCATCACATCATTCTTCTGTTCAAGTACTTATAGTACCTTTCTACTCTTCTGCCAGTCACGGTCCTCCATCAAATGACTTATCCCTTCTCTTGTCAACTCCTTCTCACTGTAACCTTATTTCCACTCCAAACAAACTATTCTTATTACTATTCTTTATTTAACCTGCTCATTCTTTTCTGTCTGCCATTACACATACCATTTGCCTTACCAGAAAAATCTTTCTTCTCACTCTGTCAATCTACAAACTGCAAAATTTACCTCCTAGAAAGTGCCCTCATTTTACCCTAAACTCCTCCATTCTGCAATTTAGCTAATCAGCACTCATCTCTTTCTTGGTATGTTATTCTATACTTGGAAGCTTGTTGCTTTGCATCATTGTTATGTCATGTGTGCACATTTGGATTTTGGAAAAAAATATAGCAGGACTATATGCTGTGAAATTATAATGTTCAAGTTTGGCCCAATTGAAAACATATTAGAATGTTTCTCCTTCCCTTCTTTACAGAGCTGTGAGATTCTATGTGTTGAACACTGTATGTGTTAGAATGTAAGCTCTTTAAGAGCAAGGATTGCTTCATTCTTTTCATTTGTATCTTCAGATTTGATTACAGTACCTGATATACTCTCTCTTTCTCTCTGCTTTCTCTCTCTGCTTTCTCTCCCCCTTCTCCCTTTGTTCTCTTTCTTAGTCACTGCTCGTCTCTCATATTTCTATCTCTTTCATATGGAATTGCTCTCTTGGAAAAGACATATTGGGAAATATGGTCTATATAAAAATAAAATAATAATAAGCTACAAACTCATAAAAGTCAGATACTTTTCATAATTTCTTTCATGCGCTCAACCAAATAGAGTGGTCCATATGTGGTAAATATTATTTTTTAAATGAATGAAGGAATGGATATAGTCCAGTGAACATAATGAATTTTGAGCACTGTGATTAAATATTTCTACCAGGGCTAAGTGTCAGAACATGGAAAAATAATAGAAGGACCTTGGTTCTAGTGGTAACCCCACCACATATTGGCTTGTTGGATATGTCCTGTGACCTCTCTGATTCTCCATTCACTGTCACTGCCTATATCACATGGTTGTTACAGAGCTCAAAGTATAAAAGGCATGTAAAATAATTTCTATCTCTAACAATTTTATAATTATTAGAGATAATGATGATGATAACAAAAACAAGAGTCCAAAAGTAAATGCTTCCAACTAAAGCCCTCCTCTCATGTTTCATTATAAATGAGGAGGTGACCCTAGATTTTCCAATGTCATGCTTGAAAAATGCAAGTTATACCAGGTGGTACCAAACTAGAAAGCCTTTCAGATAGGGGCCTGGTAATAGAATATATGTATGTTTGGTGATCACCTACCACATCAAAGTATTCCTAAGATCTTTCAGATCCTAGGAAGAATATGTACATGAGATTGTTGAAAAACTGCATGTTTTCATCCAGGAACATATCCTCCCTTAGTTCAAAGATGTTCATCTCTGGTTGAACTGCAGGCCTATTTATTTTTTTTTTTATTTTTGTTCATAGCAACCATTGAATACCAACTACTAAGAATTAGAGGGGGTTCCAAGCTTCATCAATGTTATCATGAAATAATTTTTGATATAGAGATTCTTGGAATATGCATGAGTGACATTTATTTACATTGTTTTTTGACAGATATATTTACTTATTAAGGATTAAAATTTTTTAAAAATATTTTAAACACTGATATAGAAGCTAGGTGGCACTGTGGATACCGTGCCAAGCCTGGAGTTAGGAAGAAGGAGTTTAAATCTGACCTTAGACATTTGATGCCTGTGTGATTCTGGACAAATCACTTAACCACTGTCAGTCTCAGGTTTCTTCATTTGTAAAACAAGGATAATAATAACAACTCCCTTCCAGGGTTGTTGTGAGGATCAAATGAGATAATAATTGTACAGCATTTAACACAGTGCTTGGGACATACTAAGAGCTATATAAATCTTAGCTACAATAATGTATCAATAAATACGATGATGAGAATTGCAAGTTGGCATGCACCTTCTCTATCGAGGCGTTGGGTTTTGGAGGGAATTGTGTGTTGTTGTTGTTGTCGCTATTGTTGTCGTTGTTGTTTTGATAGTCAACATATAAGACCTCAGACCAGTTTATTGAATTGAACCCAGAATGTAATTAACTCTCTCTCAAAAAGAACTATTTCCACGCCAGAAGGGGACACGTATGAAATTACCATTCTGTATAAGATTGTACTGTTGCCACCACTCCAAACATTTTGAGTCCCAGATTCAAAACAGCTGTTGACACCAGTACCATAAACTAAATTCAAGATTTTTCTACACCCAAGTAGAATAAAAGACCAGAGTCCACTACAATGATATTAAAGTCAAAGGGAGTAGCATCTATTGCGTCTCTATGATAGGCAGCAGAGAACATCTACTCCTACACCTAACCCCACTTCTTGGACACATACATCTGCTCTCATCCATTGCTCCTTGGTTCTTATAAATATCTCCACTCACCACACAACCTCCCGATAAATGAATGCAACTAGTGTCCTGTCATTCTGCTAAGAAACATGGACATTCCCAATCTAGTACTGTGTAAGTCAAAATATTACAAAGTCTTCTAAATTTTCAGAAGCAACTGGTATGTGTAATTGCATGCTTCTTTACTCACAGCTGCCAAGACTTCCTGAACCTGTAATTTAATTGGCTTGATGGTTGTGGTCCAGACAGCCATTTTATACTGACATTCAGTCAATGGCATTTTTCAAGCATACCAATGACATTGTCACATTAATGTATCTATGGGTAGTGGTTGGTTAAATTTCCCAATACAAAAGAGTATGCAGGGAATCTGGATCTTCATTATTTGATTTTATAATGAGATTTTAATTTCCTAGTCTATTTTAAAACTTTTAAAAGAAATCTATTTTTTTAAATCTAAGGAAGCATATCTTGACATAGACTAAAAGAATGATACTAATAATGTTCCCAATTAGCAACTGAGAAGGGTCAGATGACATTTCTAGTATCTGCCCTGTGTTTTAAAGATTAAACAGTTGTTTTAATTTGCTTGCCTAGAAAGTTTGTACAAAGTCATTAAATAAATATTTCTTTAAAAATTCTTTAAATTCTTTAAATGATAATCTAATGACCATGTAACTATTAAATAATTCTCTAGTTATTTTTTTTTTTAACCTAAGTGAAGTTTATTGTAGGGCTGAATTTTGTAAAAGCAATTGATTTTGAACTTTGAGCAATTGATTTAGCAACTTTAATTTATTATTAAAACATTTCAGAAGTATTTAATTATCAAAGATCTTATAGTTTTGCCTGTGGTAGGAACTTTGTCTAATTTCAAAATGATAATGGGGATTTTGTCAGTATAAAAAATAATATAAGCAGTAGTCAGTAAAAAAAAAAAATTCAATAAGTAAATATTCTTTTCAGTGCATTGAACTAGGAGTTTGGAGAAAATGATTATTTTATCTGTGATCCATGTCCTCATTGGAGTTTACAATCCAATTAAGGTTTTTAAATACATACACCTTATATAACAATTATTTATTTTTAAATTTTCAGTTCCAAATTCTCTCCCTACCTACCCAAGCCACTGAGAAGTCAAGCAATATGATATCAGTTATATATGTGAAAACATGAAAATACATTTCCATATTAGCTATATTACAAAAAAACAAGAAAAATAATGAAAATGAAAATGCACACACACACACACACACACACACACACACACACACACACACCCTTCAATTTGGACCCAAGAGTTCATCAGTTTTTTCTCAATGTGGATAGCATTTTTCATCATGAGTACTTTGGAATTATCTTGGATCATTGTATTGATTAGACTAGCGAAGTCTTACGTGATTGATTGCAGTTACAATATAGCTGTTATTAAGAAATCATTAAAAAAAGAAAACAGCTTAAATGTACCAAAAATATTTATAATAGGTCTTATGTGGTGGCAAAGAATTGGAAATTGAAGAAATGCCTATCAGTTGGGGAATGGCTGAACAAATTGTGGTATATGAATGTAATGGAATACCATTGTTCCATAAGACATGATGAACAAATGGATTTCAAAAAGAAACCTGGAAAGTATTACATGAACTGATGCTGAGTGAAGTGAGCAGAACCATGAGAACATTGTACACAATAACAGCAACACTGTACGATGACCGACTTTGATAGACTTAACTCTTCTCAGCAATGCAATCTAAGACAATTCCAAAAGACTCACAATGGAAAATGCTATCCACATCCAGAAAAAGAACTGTGGCATCTGAATGCAGATCAAAGAATACTGTTTTCTTTCTTTTTTTTTCTTTCTCATGTTTTTTTTTTTTTCCCTTTTGCTCTGATTCTTTTTTCACAACTTGTGGAAACATTTCTAATATAATTGTACATGTATAGCCTACATCAGATTGCAGGCTGTCTTGGACAGGGGGCAGGGGAGGTAGGGAGAAAATTTTAGAACTCAAAATCTTATAAAAGTCAATATTAAAAACTGAAAATAAATAAATAAATTTAAAATTAAAAAAGAGAGAAAACCAATATGGCTGTTATTGTGTGTAAGGCTCTCTTAGTTCTGCTCATTTCCCTCTATATTAACTCATTTAGGGGTTCCCAGGCTTTCTAAAACCATCTTACTCATCATTTCTTATAGTACAATAGTATTCCATCATACTCATCTAGCACTTCTTTATCCATTCCTCATCTAATGGGACTCCCTTCAGTTTCCAATTATTTGCCACAGCACAGACACACATAGACACACACAAGCTACCACAGATATTTTTTATAGATATAGATCCTTTTTCTTTTCCTTTGAACTCTTTGGGTTTCAATAATGGTATTGCTGGGTCAAAGAGTATACATAGTTCAATAGCTCATTAAGAATAGTTCCAAATTTTTCTCCAGAATGGTTGGACCAGTTCATCAGACAGTTGGAGATCCACAGTGCATTAGTGTTTTAATTTTTCCACATCCCCTCCAGTATTTTTCATTTTCCTTTTTTTTGTCATGTTATCCAATCTGATAGATGTAAGATGATACCTCAGAATTATTTTAATTTTCTTTTCTCTACTCAATAGTGATTTAGAGCATTTTTTTTTATGTGACTTTTGATAGCTTTGATTTCTTCTTCTTAAACCTGACTATTCACGTTCAGTAAACATTTATCACTTTGGAATGACTCTTATTTTTATAAATTTGACTCATTTCCATATTTTCATATGTATACCTACATACATATATACATATATCTATTTATCAGTTAATCTCTCTGTAAAAATGTTTTCCTAGTTTCTTGCTCTCCTTTTATTTTGGCTGTATTAATTTTGTTTCTGCAAAAAAAGTTCAAATTTCACGTAATTAAAAGTATCCATTATACTTCCCATAATCCCCTCTCTGATTTCATCATAAACTTTTCCCAAATCCATAAATGTGACAGGTAAAAATGTCCATGCTCCTCTAATTTTCTTAAGATATCAGCTTTTATATTAAAATTATTGACCCACTTTCACCCCATATAGGTATATGGTGTGGGATGTTGGTCTATGTCTACTTTCTGCCAACCTGCTTTCCAGTTTTCCCAATAATTTTGGTCAGATAGTGAGTTCTTGCCCCCCAAAGCTTGCACCTTTGGGTTTACTGAACAATAGATTATTATTTTCATATGTTAATGACCTAATCTATTCTATTGATTCTCTGCTCTATCTCTTAGAGAATAACGAAGTATTTTCATGGTTATGATTTTGTAATATAGTTTCAGTTCTAATAATGCTAGACTTCCTTCCTCACTAGTATAGTTTTCGTGTCTACTTCCTGATGTATCTCATTCAACTTTTTCTGTTCAGAATTTGGATGCTATACCATTTGATGCATATTGATATTCATTATTCATGCTTATTATTGATTTTAACTCATTGTTGATGGTAACTTTTAGCTTTTCTCTTTTAATTAGGTCTATTTTTGTTTTTGCTTTGTCTGAAATCATTATTGCTACCTCAGCTTTTTTTGCTTCATCTAAGTCTTAATTTTGCACCAGTTCCTTATTTTAATGCTGTGTGTGTTTTTCTGTTTCAAGTGTGTTTGTTATAAACAGCATGTTTGTTAGATTCTGGTTTCTAATACGTTCTGTTATCCATGTCTGTTTTATGGGTGAGTTCGTCCATTCCCATCCAGAGTTATGCTTACTGTGTATGTCCCTCAATCCTATTTTCTTCTGTTTATCCTTCTCTCTCTCTTTTTACTCTGCCCCACTTCAAAAGTCTCTTTTCCTTCTGATCACTGCCTTCCTTAATTGATCCTCACTTTTATCAACCTTCTTTCTCTCCGCCTTTTCCTCCCATTTGCCTTTTGGCACAAGATATAGTTCTATACACTACTGAGTTTATGTGTGTATTATATTTATGTGTTTGTCTATTTCCCTTTTTTAATCAATCCTGATGAGAGTGAAATTCAAGTATTATGTGCCACCCCTTCATTTTCTCTTCACTGTAAAAGGTTTTCTTTGTGAACCTCTTTTAAGTGAGGTAACTTTCTCAATTATACTTGTCTTTTTCCCTTTTTCCCAGTCCATACCTCTTTTCAAGTCTTCATTTTTGTTGAGATCATCCCAACATAATTGACTCATACTCAAACCCTCTAGATATGAAGACTCTTTCTAACTGCCCTACTGATTAACTCTTAAAGTTATATGCATCATCTTTCTATGCAGTAATACAAACAGTTTAACCTTACTAAATCCCTTATGATTTCTTTTTCATGTTTACTTTATGCTTCTCTACAGTCTTGTATTTGAATGTCAAATTTTCTATTCATCACTAGTTTTTTCATGAAAGTCCTCCATTTCATTAAATGATCATTTTTTCCCTTGAAGTATTAAACTCAATTTTGTTGATACATCATTCTTAATTGTAATCCTAACTACTTTGCTTTTTGGAATATCATGTTCTAAGCCTTTTGTTTATTTCACATAAAAGCTACTAAATCTTGTATGATCCTAACTGTGGCTCCATAATATTTAATTTTTTTGTCTACTAACAATATTTTCTCCTTGACTTAGGAACTCTGGAATTTGGCTATAATATTGCTGGGGGCTTTCATTTTAGTATCACTTTCCAGAGGTGTCCAGTAGATTCGTTCAATTTCCATTTTACTCTCTGGTTCTCAGGTATTAGGGGCAGTTTTCCTTTATAAGGCCTATAAATATGATGTCTAGGATGTTTTTTTAATCATGACTTTTAGGTAGTCCAATAATTATTAAATTATATCTCCTTGGTTTATTTTCCAGATCAATTGTTTTGCCAATGAGATTTCACATTTGTTCTATTTTTTTCACTCTTTTGACTTTGTTTTATTGTATTTTGATATTTCATAAAGTCATTTGCCCAATTCTAATTTTTAAGGAATTATTTTCTTCATTGAGTTTTTTTTTTTACCTCTTTTTTTCCCATTTGGCTAATTGTCCTTTTTAAGGTTCTGTTCAATATTTTTTGTGCCTCTATTTCCAAGTTGTTAATTCTCTTTTCATAATTTTCTTGCATCACTCTCATTTCTTTTCCCAATTTCTCCTATACCACTCATCTCTTTTTTTAACTCTTCCAGGAATTCTTTTTTTGGGGGGGGGATTTGTGTCTAATTTACATTTTTCTTTGAGTCTTTGAATGACAGACTCATGACAATGTTATTGCCACTTGCATGAAAGTGCTGGCATCATAATCAGTGTCAGTGCTACCACCAAGATGAACCCTGCTTATGTCAAAGAAAAAGTTTACGAAGACCTAGAGCCCCTCATCATCAGTGTGCTGAAAGAGACAAGGTTATAATTCTGGGTGACTTTAATGCAAGCATAGGCACAGACTACCAGACATGTTAGGGAGTCCTTGAGGGGAATGAAGTCAGAAACAGCAACAGCAATAGTCACTTACTACTGAAGAATTGTGTATCTAATGACCTTCTCATCATCAACACTGTCTTCCATTTACCTCAACTCGATAAAACTTCAAGGATGCACCCTTGCTGCTAAGACTGTCATTTAATAGACTATGTCATTGTAAGGAGAAGAGACAGATAGAATGTGAGAGTAACAAAGGCAATGTGTGTAGGAGAGTGCTGGACTGATCATAAACATCCTTTCCAAGCTAAATATTCACATTCAACAAAAGTAGCAGCCTCAAGGCAAGATGACCTCTGGAAGACTTACTATCAACAGATTACAGCACCTCTCCTAGCAGTAACAGTTTGTTGCTAACTTAGAGGGAAAGCTGAACTAACACATGGTTTGCAAGAGGGGAACAAAAAAGGAGTATGCAGCTTTCACATATTTGGGATATAGCATTGTGTTTACTCACCTGGGCCACAACACTGGGAAATATCAAGACTATATTTTAAAAAATAATTTATTTATTTTTAGTTTTCAACATTCACTTTTATAAGATTTTGAGTTCTGAATTTTCTCCTTCCCTCCCCTTCCCTCTCCTCAAGACAGCCTGTAATTTGATATAGTCTACACATGTACAATCATATTAAACATATTTCCACATTAGACAGGTTGTGAAAGAAAAATCAAAACAATAGGAAAAATCATGAGAAAGAAAAACAAAACAAAACAAAAAAAAGACAGAAATTAATATGCTTTGATCTGCATTCAGACTCCATAGTTCTTTTTCTGGATGTGGATAATATTTTCCATCATTAGACTTGGAATTGTCTTAGATCATTGCATTGCTGAGAGCTAAGTCTACCAAAGTAGGTCATCACAATGTTGTTGTTACTGTATACAATGTTCTCATGGTTTCACTCACTTCATTTGGCATTAGTTCATGTAAGACTTTCCAGGCATTTTCTGAAGTCTGCCTTCCCATAATTTTTTATAGCACAATAGTACTTCATTACATTTATATACCACAACTTGTTTAGCCATTCTCCAATTGAAGGACATCCCCTCAATTTCCAGTTCTTTGCCACCAGAAAAAGAACTACTATAAATATTTTTGTACATGTTGGTCCTTTTCCATTTTTTATGGTCTCTTTGGGATCCAGATATACTGGATCAAAGGGTATGCACAGTTTGGTTGCCCTTTGGGCATAGTTTAAATTGCTCTCCACAATGGTTAGATTAGTTCACAACTTCACCAACAATGCATTAATGCTTCAGTTTGCCCACGTCTTCTCCAACAGTTATCATTTTCCTGTTTTGCTGGGTGTGATATGGTATGTCAGAGTTGTTTTAATTTGCATTTCTATAATTAATAGTGATTCAGAGCATTTTTTTTCATATGATTACGCAGACCTTTAATTTCTTACTGAAAAACTGCCTGTTCATATCCTTTGACCATTTATCAATTGGGCAATGACTTGTATTCTTATAAATTTGACTCAGTTCTCTATACATTTTAGAAATAAAGCCTTTATCAGAGACACTCATTGTAAAAAATTATTCCCAGCTTTCTGCTTCCCTTCTAATCTTGGTTGTATTGACTTTCTTTGTGTGAAAACTTTTTAATTTAATGTAATTCAAATTATCCACTTTTAATTTCATAATGTCCTCTATCTCTTTGGTCATAAATTCTTCCCTTCTTCATAGATCTGACAGGTAAACTATTCCTTGCTCTCCTAATTTGCTTATAATATCAACCTTTATGTCAAAATTGTGTACACATTTTGACCTTATCTTGGTATACGGTGTGAGATGTTGGTCTATGCCTAGTTTCTGCCATGCTATTTTCCAGTTTTCCCAGCAGTTTTTGTCATACAGTAAGTTCTTATCCTAGAAGCTGGATTCTTTGGGTTTATCAATCAGTAGATTGCTATAGTCATTGCCTGCTGTGTCTTGTGCACTTAACCTATTGCACTTATCTATCTATCACTCTATTTCTTAGCCAGTACCAAGTAGTTTTGATGATTGCTGCTTTATAATACAATTTAAGATCTGGAACTTCTAGGCTAAATTCCCTTGCATTTCTTTTCATTAATTCCCTTAATATTCTTTTTGTTCTTCCAGATGAACTTTGTTATTATTTTTTCTAGCTGTATAAAATAATTTTTTGGTAGTTTGATTAGTATGGTGCTGAATAAGTGAATTAATTTAGATAGAATTGTCATTTTTATTACAAAAGCTTGGCCTTCCCATGAACAGCTGATATTTTTTCCAATTATTTACATTTAACTTAATTTGTGCAAAAAATATTTTATAATTGTGTTCATATAATTCCTGGGTTTGTCTTGGCAGGTAGATTCCCAAATGTTTTATATCTTCTATTGTTATTTTAAGAATAGTTTCTCTTTCTATCTCTTACTGCTTGGCTTTGTTAGTATTATATAAAATTCCAATGATTTATGTGGGTTTATTTTAAAACTTGCAACTTTGCTAAATTTGTTAATTATTTCAAGTAACTTTTTAGTTGATTATCTAGGATTCTCTAAGTACACCATCATATTGTCTGCAAAAAGTAATAGCTTTGTTTCTTCAATGCCTATTCTAATTCCTTCAATTTTTTTTTTATTGCTAAAGGTAGCATTTCTAGTACAATACTGAATAATAGTGGTGATAACGAGCATCCTTGTTTCACCCCTGATCTTTTTGGGAAAGATTCTAGCTTAGCCCCATTACATATAATGCTTGCTGATGGTTTTCGATATCTGCTACTTATCATTTTAAGGAAAACTCCATTTTTTCCTATTCTTTCTAGTGTCTTTAATAGAAATGAATGTTGTATCTTGTCAAAAGCTTTTTCTACATTTATTGAGATAATAATATGATTTCTGTTAATTTTGTGATTGATATGGTCAATTATGCTTATAGTTTTCTTAATATTGAACCAGTCCTGCATTCCTGGTATAAATCCCACCTGGTCATAATATATTATCCTTGTGATATGTTGTTGCAATTATTTGCTAATATTTTATTTAAATTTTAATTAAATTTAAATTATTTAAATTGTATTCATTAGGGGAACTGAACTCTAATTTTCTTTCTCTGTTTTGGCTCTTCCCAATTTAGATATCACCACACTATTTGTATCATAAAAAGAACTTGGTAGGACTCCACCTATTTTTCCAAATATCACGTATGGTTTCAAGAAGATCATGGAGAAATAGAGAGATGCTAGATGAAAAATGAAAACTCCACAGAGTTTACCAGCAGGAAAGTTCATCCGTCTCTCAGAAGGCAGCATTCAACTCCATGAAAAGTAAAGTGCAAGTGAAGCTTAGAGAGATGCAGGATTTTTAACTCAGTAAGAAGGCAGATGAAATTTAGTTTTAAGCTGATAGTAACAATCCAATATGATTTTTATAAATCTCTGAAGACTTCTTATGGGCCAAAGACCTATGGAGCATAGCCACATTGATTAGTATTAAGGACATCATCCTGGAGAGATGGACTGAATACTTCTATAGTATTTTCAGTGAATCATCATCCATCAATCCTGAAGCCATTGACCAAATACTTCAGTTGAAGTAAATCCCTCTTTAACCAAATTTCCAAATGAAAAAGAGGTTTTGAATGTCCTTAGGTTCCTTTCATGTCGTAAAGCTCATGGTACTGATTCTACTCCAGCTGAGATTTCAAGGCAGGAGGTCCACTGTTCACACAAAAGCTGACTGAAATTTTCTGAATTATATGTCAAGGTTATCCCCCAGGAGTTCAAGGATGCCTCCATTTTCCATGTCTATAAAGGTAAAGGAAATAGTTTGTTCTGTGACAATCACAGAGTTGGGTCTCTCTCTTAGTTTTTGCTGGCTAGATTCTTGACAGAGTCCTCCTTAATAGGCTGATCCTTCACCTGGAAGATGGTCATCTAGCTGAGAACTTGTGTAGCTTCATAAAGGGCCAAGGGATGGTCAATGTGGTGTTTGCTTCCCCACAACTCCAGGAAAAATGTAGGAGTAGAATAAAGGTCTGTACACAATGTTTGTCAATCTGAACAAGGCCTTTGATACTGTGAGGTGTGAGGACTTGTAAAAAATTATGTCAAAATTTGGTTGTCAGGAGAAATTCATCAGTATTGTATGTCAATTTCAATGGTATGTTTGCTTGGGTTCTGGATAATCGATGATCCACTTGTGCTTTCTCAGTCACCAATGGAGTGAAACAGGGCTGCCTGCTTGCTCCCATGCTTTTTAGTATGATGGCTTCAGCAATGTTGTCAGATGCCTTCAGTGAGGATGAAAAGGACATTAAGATCAGCTATTGCACTGATGGTAAATTCTTCAACTTGAAAAGGCTAGAAGCCAAGAGTGGAAGAAGAGTTAGTGCATGATTTTATTTATTTATTTATTTATTTTTTGCAGATAATTGTGCACTCGATGCAGCTTCTGAGGCTGAGGTGCACCGAAGTATGGCTCAATTCTCTGCTGCTTGTGTTAATTTTGTCCTAACAATTAACACCAAAAAAAAAAAAAAAAAGGATCTCCACCAGTCATCACCTCATCATCCATCCATAGAACCATTAGTAACAACAAATGGAGAAATGTTGAATACTTTTGATAAGTTCACTTACCCTGGCAGTATACTTTCCAGGGATGTATACATAGATGATGAGGTTGACTCATGCATTCTCAGAGCTAGCTCCAAAGGAAAGTGTGGGAGAGAAGAGGTATTAGACTGCCTATCAAACTGAAGGTTTACGAAACTATTGTGCTTACTTCATTGCTGTATACCTATGAAACCTGGACAGTCTACCAGCACCATGCCAGGCAACTGAATCACTTCCATTGGAATTGTCAGGAAGATTCAGAAGATCACCTGGCAAGATAAGGTACCAGACACTGAGGTCCTTTCTTGAGGTAGACTGCCAAGCATTCAAACTTTACTACAGAGGATGCAACTCTGATGGGCTGACCACATTGTTGAAATGCCTAATGTATATTTACCTAAGAGTTTTTTTGTTTTTGTCTTTGTTTTTGTTCTGTTTTGTTGTTGTTGTTGTTTTTGTGGAGAACTCACAAAAGGCAATTGCTCATATGGAAGTCAGAAGCATTATAAGGACACTCTGAAGATCTCTCTCAAGAACTTTGAAAGTGATTGTGTGATGTGGGACAAACTGATAAAGGGCTACCCAGCATGGCATGCCAACATCAAAGAAGGCACTGTGCTCTAATGAGAGAAGCAGAATTTCAGTAGCTCAAAAGATACATGAGATGCACAAATTTAGAAACATCTCTACTCCAAATGTTCATATGCACTATTTGTGCCTGACCTGTGGTAGAGGATTCTGAGCTCATATTGATCTAATCAGACACAGCACACACTATACTTGACTCCAACATAGTGATGTCTTTTTGGTCCTCTTCTAGAATGAAGGACAACCAATACAATTCAGGAAGGTCTCCTTTTCCCCTGTAGCCACAAGAACCATTACTACTTAGGGTCCTTGAATTGAGATCAAAGCCCCTGCTCTCTTGTGAGCACCCACAAGCATTACTCTCTATAGCTGAACTGTGACCAGATCCTTTTTCCTGCATCCACAGGTATGAACGTGTCTTGTGGCCCTAGAATGGCAACCAGAGCCCCTACTCTTTGGTGATTGACCACAAGTCTTCTTCTTCTCCCTAAAAATATGACTCAGAGCTTGTATGAGCAATGAAGTTGTAGATAGTGCCAGATTCCATACCCAGTGCTAGCAAAACGATCTCTTTCCATAATTGTCAGACCCCCTTACAGTCTCTGGGCTGAGAGTTCCAGAGGTTCTACTATTGCTATCTCTGCTGCCTCTAAGGTCTACCCCCGGTGCTTCAGCCCTGTGTGTTCTGGGCCAGTCCCCACACCAGTGTCACAGACCTCTTTTGCCTACCTCCTAAGTTGCCTTGGACTGGAAAAATGAATCACCCGAATCTTTTGTTGGTTATGCCATTCCGGAATTCAAGTTAATGCATCATTTTGAAGTTCTTTGGAAAGGAATATTGCTAAAGTTAATCTGGGTTGCCATCTTTACTCAGACATCTTGGTTCCACAATGCCCAAAGAAGCTTTAAGTCAAATTTTAATATACCTCGTGACTAACAAATCGATTATTTCCCATCATTCACCTCCTGAAGTACTGTATAAAGCTTTTTTTTTTTGCATGTGAGATGGAAGTATAAAGGCCCATTAGAAAGTAATTTTCACTCATTTCTGTTTTTTTTGATTCTTTAAGTTTTTCTTTAAATGTCTAATTCAACACTATAATATTCAAATTATTCAAGAATTTTTCATGTGTTTTATCCACAAAACTGTTTGATCATATGGAGACCAAATCACAAAGCAACAGATCACCAGGTTTCTACAGGTCTAAGGTTCTGATTAATTTAATGATTTAGGTATTTGTCTTTAAATATTGTACATTTGCACATTATTTCATTAATACTCTCCTACTTTTTTTGTTCCCATAAAATCTAGCAATAGTTTGGAACAGCAATCATGAATTTTTCACTTTTCTTAAGTCCCATAGGTGTTTTATGTTCTTATTTGACAGTATCTACATATGTTAACTAATTACATGACTGCTACAAGGAGAATTAAAATAATGAATCACATGTATGTAAACACTAATCTGTCATAAATAGTTTATCTAAAATATCTAAGAATTTTTCTTGTTTGAATAATATGCTTTATTATTCAAAATATTAAATAATATGACTTCACTCATAAGACTTGTGGAGCAGATATGTGGCAGAAAAGATAGAGTGCTGGTCGTAGAAAAGAAGGAGACAAGTTAAATCTGCTAATACAAATTACTAGCTGTATGACACTGTGCAAATCAATTAACCTCTCTCTGCATCAGTTTCCTCATTTGTAAAATGGGATAATGATGGCACTTACTTCTCACTTACCTTACCATTTTTGAGTGTATAAAATGATATAGAAATTGTAAAACACTTAGCACATTAACTGACATATAGTAAGTGCTATATAAATGCTAGTTTAGCATTATTATTTTATATTTTATTGTTTTAAGTGCAGCTTTGACTGCATTCCACAAATTTTGTTATGTTGTATTGTTGTCATTCTCTTTAATGAAATTATTGTTTCTATGATCTGTTCTTTCATACACATTATTTTGAATTAGATTATGTACTTTTAATTTAATTTAATTTTAATTTATGTTTCCTAGGTGTTTTATTGAATATAATTTCATTCAATTATATTCTAAAAGGGATGCATTTAATATTTCTGCTTTTCTGCATTTATATGTGAGATTGTATGTGATAGTAAATTTTTGATAAAGTGCAATAGAGAAATGCAGAGTGCAATATAGAAATATAGGCTGAGAAATACATATATACACTTCTATTCCCATTCAATATTCTCCAGATGGGTATCACATTTAATTTTTCTAAAATTTTATTCATTTATTTCTTTTTTATTTTATGTTAGATTTAGTCATTTATTTTTTCCTTTGAGAATTTGGATGCTATGCCATTTGGTGTCTATACTCTCAGAATTAATATTAATTCATTGTCTACAATACCTTTTAATAAAATGCGATTTCCCTGATTATCTTTTTAAATAAGTCAATTTTTACTTTTGTTCTTTTTTTTTTCCTGAGATCACAATTGCTACTTCTGTCTTTATACTTAAGCTAAAGCAAAATCAATTCTTATCTGGCCCATTATTTGAACACTTTTTGTGTCTTTCTGTTTCAAGTGTATCTATTTTAACAACCTATTGTTGGATTCTAGTTCCTAATCTATTCTGCTTTCATCTATCATTTTATGGGTGAATCCACCCCCTTCACATTCATAGTTAAACTTACTAACTGTGTATTTCCCTCCATCCTCTTCTTTTCTATATATTTTCTTTCATGTCCACTTTTTCATTTGTTTATTTGCTTGTTTGTTTGCTTCTCTTGAGTCTTATGTTTAAGTGCGAACTTTTCTATTTAGCTCTGGTCTTTTCATGAGGAACATAAGGAAGTTCTCTATTTCATTAGATATCCAGTTCCCACATTCCCACCTCCACTCCTGTAGGATTATATTTAGTTTTACTGGGAAGGTGATTTTTGATTGTAATCCTTATCCTTTGCCTTCCATAATATCATATTCTAAGGCATCTGCTCCTCTAGAGTGATAACTGCTAAATTTTTGATACCAACTGTGACTCTATAATATTTAAATTATTTCTTTTAGCTACTTGAAGTATTTTCTCCTTTATCTAGTATCTTTAGATTTTGGTTATGGTATTCCTGAGAGTTTTCATTTAGGGATTTCTTTCAGGAGGTGATTAGTGGATTCTTTCAATTTCTACTTTGGCCTCTGGTTTTAAGATATCTGGACTTTCTTTTCCTTTTTTAATATCTTGAAATATGATACCTAGGTTCTTTTTTGATCATGTCTTTTTCAGGTAGTGCAATAATTCTGATTTTTTTTTCCTCCTCAATTTTTCAGGTCAGTTGTTTTTCTTATGAGAAAAGTATTTTCTTTTATTTTCTCAGTTTTTTTTTTGACTTTGTGTTATTGTTTATTGATGTCTCATACTTCTATTTAGCTCCATTTGACCTGTTCTAATTTGTAAGGAGCTATTTTCTTGAGTAAGGTTTTGCACCTCCTTTAAAATTTTGCCAATTGTGATTTTTATGGCATTTTTCTTTTAGTATTTTTGTACCTCTTTTATCAAAATGTTAAATTATCTTTTCATAATTTTTTAGCATGCCTCTTATTTCATTTCTTTTTTTGAGGGCATTTTATTTTATTTTAAATTTAATATATTTTATTTTTTCTCCAATTGCACGTTTAAATAATTTTAACAGTTTTTTTTTTTAAAGTTCTAAGTTCCAAATTTTATTCCTCCCTCTCTCACTGCCCTCCCCACTCCCTGAGATGGTAAACAATCAGATGTAGGCCATAAATATGCAATCATATAAAACATTTCCATATTATTCATTTTGTACAAGAAGATTCAAATAAAAAAAAGAATGCAAGAAAGTGAAAAAAATAGACTATGTCAGTCTGTATTCAAACAACATGAGTTCTTCATCTGGAGGCAGATAGTATGTTTCATCATTAGTCTTTTGGGATTGTCTTGGATGAACAGCTGTTGTTCACAGTTCTTCATTGAACAATATTCCGGCTACTGTGTACAACATTCTCCAGGTTATGTTTATTTGACTTTGTATCAGTTCATGTGAGTCTTTCTAGGTTTTTCTAAAATCATCCTGTTTGTCATTTCTTATAGCACAATAATATTCCATCCCAGTCATATACCACAGCTTGTTTAGCCATTGCCCAATTGGTGGTCATCCCCTAAAATGCCTTTTATGGCTCTTTACTACCTCTGGGAATAATGCAAACTCCCCTGTGTAGCATTTAAGGTTGTACATGATATTTTCTCTATTTCATCTCTCCAACTTTATTTGACTTTAATTTTCTATGCACATTCTTCATCTCAGTGAAACTCTATTTATTAATTCTTTCCTAAACTGGAAGAAAATTGTCTTCTACCTCCATGCATTTGCAAAAGCTATTTCCCAATTTTAGAATGAGCTCTTTCAATCCATCTATCTATATAGTTTTCTACCTTCTGTCAAGGCTCAGCTTAGTTACCATCTATGAACAAGCAAAGCCTTTCTTAATGACCCTGCTATGCCCAAGGCACACACAATTGAGATTCAATAGTCTCAATTTTTAAAGCATCTTACATTTTCTTTTACATGGACTTATAAATTCCCTTGAGTAGAATGTAAGCTCCTTGAGCAAAGTTACTATTTATTTTTTCTATCTTCATTGTCTCTCACCTAGTAGATTCTTAATAAATGTTTCTTGAATTGAATTCACTTACTGTATCAAGGCCTTATTTATTTACTAACTTGGTCCATTTCAAATTTATGACCAGGAAATTCAAACTTCCCCAAATTCTTCCAATTTTTTTTCCCTTTTTAAAAATAAAATTTCTTTGTCATTTATTAAAGTATAGAAAATAGTGTGTTATCCTACTATAAAAATTTACTGTCTGTTAAAAAAAAAAACCTTTCTAAAACAAGTATAGAGGGTGGGAACAAACATATGACTTTATACTGCTGTGTGGCTTTTTCAAGTATTACTTTTATGGAGGGAGTCTTCTAACTCCCTAATCTCATCTATAGATCATTTGAGGGTAAGGAAGGCTAATATGATTCTTTAGAAAAATAAATTGAACGTGGGTTTTAAATGATGACAAGAAGACATTTGAGTGGTTGTGAAGTGAGAGGTTATTTTTGGCAGAATTAATAACACGGAAGGGTAAAAAGGTAAGAGGTCATGAAGGGAATTTGGATGTAGTAATGGAGGGAAGATTGGTTCATATAAGGAAAGAAATAAAAGACTACTTTAGAGAGATTTCCAAATATAAGTAATTCATTTTCCTAAATTAATGAATAAAAAGTACATGGGTTAATAGTATCATAAAGTAAGATCTTTAAGAACCTTTCAAGGTCATCTAATCCAATCTGCTCATTTTACAAAGAAGGAAACTGAGGTCCAGAGAGCTTGTTATCTTGCCCAAGTTCACAAAGAGAGTGTGTAGAATAGGCAGGATTATAATTCAAATGTAATTCCTGTTCAAGGTAGGGGAATGTTTAATTTGGAGCAGAGAATAAACCAGAAATAAATAAAGGCAGTCTTGGAATTATTTAGGGTGAAAAGGGCTATGCTTATGTATAGATATAAACAAAGTATTACCATTTAATTACTTTCCTTTTATACTCAGTTGCTATTTTACCTTTAATCCTTTCCTGATCAGGCCTCAAAGGTACTCATTCATTTACCTCCCCTGAATTCTCCAGTTGTATATTTACATTAGGAAAGTTCACCTAATTTTATTTGTAAACTTAATCCCCCCACTCTAGGTCCTCACACTAAAATGCAAAAAGTTCTGGGAAAGGAGATAGAGTGAATTATTTGTGTGGGTGTTTGTATTGAAATTTACTATAAGAAAACACATTCAGATCAGACCATTCATGCATCAAAATGGTTAAAATAATTATGGCAAGCCCACATTAACTTTGAAAGTTATTATTGCTGAGATCAAGCTGCTCATGAAAATATAAAAGTATTCCTTTAATCAAAGGCACTTGTGAGCTCTAACCCCCAATTTCTGTTTGAGATGAACAGGAATTTTGGAAGCTTTTATTCCATAATGTTTAAAATATCAGTTATATCTACAGTTAGCTGTGTTTTTGATTCCTATACATAAATAAGCAAATGTGTACTCAAGAAATGTCAATCAGTATGATATATTGGAAAGATCATTGGACTGAATGAAAGACAGGGTATCTAGATTCTAATTCTAGTTTTACTTCCTATTAATAGAGAGATGCAGCAGGGTACTGTTGAAGGAATGCTGAACATGAAGATTTGGAATTTATGTTCAAATCCTGGCTCTGCTAATTTTTACCTATGTGACCTTGTAATTTAACTACTCTGGGCTTCAATTTCATCATCTATAAAGTAAAAGAGTTATACTAGATGATTCTAAGTTCCTTTATGTCTTTAAGCTTTATGTCTATGATCATATGACCGAGGGTGAGTTGTTTAAATTCTCTGAGGCTCAGTTTTTTAATCTGCATGTAATGGTCTGGCACAATCACATACTACATCAGCTTGTGCAGCCAGTGCAATGTTTCTACATGGAGAACCTGGATAGCCTGCTTCCAAGAGAACTGTGATAACTTTTAAAGAAAGTGCCTTCGAGTGACCATGAAACATATGAAGCCTTTACATGAGTGGTTTTACTTGTTTAACCATAGGGTGAAGAGGGAGGCTCTTAGATTGATTTTGGAGACATTCAAAAAAGTCTGTCATTCTCTTTTACTCATTCTCTCATGGTATCCAACGAGAAAGTAGAATGTAAAGAATGTGGCCGTGGAGCATTTTTTTTTTCCCTTCTGATGTCAAATGACTCCTTTCTATTCCAATTCTTGGTAAAAATGATTAGCTCCTCATAATCTAGTGTATTTGAAAGATTGTCATAAGGGTGCTCTAGCATTCTGGTATTCCACAATCTGGGTTCCAGGAGAAGTGTTGCATCAGTTCAGAAATAATGCCCCCCCCAAAAAAATTGATTTTTAGGACCTAGGTCTGTGGTGGTTGGAGCAAGGACTTATCCAACAGAGATACTGCAAACTTGCTGTGAATAATATTATATAAGTACTGAGCTAAATTTTGAAATTCTTCCCCCAGAGACCAAAGTGGTGTAGGGAGTATGCACCAGAGACATGGGGGAAAATTGCGCATGTTTTTTTGTGTTTGTTATTCTTTAAAACACTTATCCCTTAGTAAAAGCTAAGCAGTTCTTATCCCTTAGTAAAAGCTAAGCCAAAGCTTAGGCACTGGGTAGGTGCTTACTAAATGTTTATTGATTAACTGAGGCATTTACTATTTTGTGACCTTGAGCTTAACCTCTGCTTATCTCAATTTCCTCAGTTATAAAAATGGAGAAAATAAAAACAGGGTTTACCTCCCAGGGCTGTTGTGAGGATTAAATGAGATAATATTTGTAAAATGCTTAGCACAGTGCCTGGAATTGTACTTATGGTAGGAGCTAAACAAATGTTATTGTTATCGTTTATTATTATTATTTTTATTAACAGTAAGAATAGGGATAGGGGAATTATAGCTGGTTGAGGCCGAAATCAAAAGTAGTTAAGAAAAGACTGCACAACCTCACAGTGTAGCAGGCAAGACTTGAGCTGAGAAAGTGGACCAAAATCACACTCATTCCATGTAAAAGTCACCTGTTTACCTTGCCTCATTTATAGGATTATGGCAAGGATCAAATGAAATTATGCATAAGTACTTTGAAAATTATAAGCATTATACAATTGTAATCATTATTAAACTAATTCAGATCATCATTAATTTCAGCCTCCATACTTTCTAATCTAGCTTGCATATTGTTATCAAATTAATTTTCCTTAATTTGTGTTTTTACCTGACCACTATTCCACTCCAGATCCTTCAGTCACTCCCCCTTTCTCCGTAAACAATCTCCAAACTCTTTTAATTGACATTAAAGATTCTTAGCAATGATTCCAAATGTATTATTATTATTATTATTGTTATTTTTAAGCCACACTGCCTTCATGTGACTCATACTTTCCTATCTCCGGGTAGCTCTTCACAACTGCTTCATCCAATGGCATCTATCCCAAAAGGCTGAGCTCAAATGTTTCATCAATATTAAAATTGAACATTGATTGCCTATTATGTTTGCATGAGATAATGTATGTAAAATGCTTTATAAGCCTTAAAGTTCTACATAAATGTAAGTGGTTCATATTGTTACTAGCTATAAAACACTGTGACAGGCACTGGAAAGTTAAAAAAAAAAAACAGGAAGAAAAGTTATGCACCCCTGTTATGGAGAAGCTTAAGGGAAAGGAGATAGAGGGAGAATGGGATATACACAAATGACTATAACCTACTACAAAATTATTAAATGTATTTGAGGGGTGAAACAGATCGTCCTGAGAGATTAGAAGAGTAAGAGATCACTCTTATCAGGGGAACTCAGAGAAGGCCACAAGAAAGAGGTGATGTTGCATTTTAATAGGTATAGAGGTATGGGACAGTTTGGGGAAGGGGCAACAAAGGAGAGAGGTTAGAGTCCATTTCAGGCCTGAAGAATGGATAGTACAAATTCAGAGAAATAGGAGAAAAAAGAGTGAGATAGAAAAAGTCTAATTTGCCTATCATGTAAAGTATGAATTTATTACTAGCATTAGCTATGGTATCTTGGGGGCAGCTAGATGGCTCAGTGGATAGAGGGCCAGGGCCTAGAGTCAAGAAGACCTGAGTTCAAATATGGCTTCAGACACTTACTAGCAATCTGACCCTGGGCTAGTCACTTAAGCCTGTTTGCCTCACTTTCCTCATCTGTAAAATGAGCAGGAGAAAGAAATGGCAAACCACTCCAGTATCATTGCCAAGAAAACCCCAAATGGGTCAGATGCAACTGAAACAACTGAACAACAGCAAAAACAAATGGAATCTTGATTGGAAGGTATGTTATGGCAGTATTCTACCTCTCATGCCTCTGTCAGTCAAAAGATAAAGCAGCAGATTCTGAATGGCCTTATTAACTTGATGGTGGAAAAGAGATCAGATAATAAGATTTAGGAAGTGAGTATTTTAAGGGGAAGTAGAGGTAATGTGTGTAAACTATTATTTCTTGAAATTTGGTAGTAAAGGGGAAGAAAAAAGCTAGTAAGATACCTTGAAGAGGTAAGAATCTCAAGCAGATTCTTTTAGGATTGGAAAGACCTAATTACAACTGTTGGCAGAGGGAAACGAGCTGATGGGGAGGAATAGGTTGAAATGTGTGATTTGGGACTGGGGAGGAATATAATCAATGAGAAAAGGTCCTGGAGAAGACAGGAAGGAAAGGAATCAAGGGCACATGGAGAGTGATAAATTTTGTCAAAGAGAATAATTATCTTAAATATTGAGATTGGGATGAATGAATGAATAAAACATTTATAAAGACCTTATTATCTGTAAAACACTATGGTAAGCACTGGCAATCCAAATAGAAAAAAATAAAACAATCCAGGCTTTCAAGATGTTCACATTCTAAATGGAGAAACACCTAGGGATGGTTTCAGCTACAAGTCATATGCAAATGATAGGGCGGTGAGACTTGGACCCCAAAAAGCCCTAAGATCTTGTCTTTGGAAGGTTCCCAATTTCTTAGTAGGCCTTGCCTACTACAGAGACATGATCTTAGGGCTTTTTGGGGTCCAAGTCTCACCAACCCCATCACAAAAGTCTCAGGGTCTTATGGGAGTAGTGGTGAAGCAGATAGCAATGCCTCTTATTTAATATCATTTGTATTAGTAAATTATCAATTTCTGATGTTGAAGTCCTGGACAATGCCAAGGATTTGGGGGCAAGAACTTTCATTTCTGGATCTTCAATAGCTATGATGTTTAAAATCTGCAGGGGTGGCTGCCAAGCTGCCTCCTCTGGGGATTGCTTTCCAGGATGATGCCTGGGATTAATGGGCCCAAAGCATTGCTGTTTCAAAGACAAGGGTGCAGAATCCCAGATTGTCTCCATCAGAATTTGGTTAGGGTGATAGTGGGGAAGGCCATGGTTTGATTTCTCTGCCACATGTTTCAAAGACTCGGATTCAGCTAAGCTAATTTGCTTATCCTATGTGTGACAATTGGTTGGAAGATGGTGGGAGTGGCTGGTCCTTTCTGCACAGATATTACTTCCCTAAATGGTGACTGTTAAGGCTAGGTTGGAAGCAATGTTCATAGTCTGTGAAGTACTGTTTCCCAAAAGAAGATAGCAGAAAAAAAATTATGAAGTTTCCTAGATTGTCCCAGCCAAAAATGAATGTTTTCTCCTCTGAACTCCTATAGCAGAGTATGATTTTTACAGAATTTTATATGAAATAACTTGAATTGCATATATGTCTATATATGTTACCACCATGACTAAGTTAAAACTTTTTTAGGGAAAAGAGATGCTGTCTTGTTTTTCTTTCTGTCCTTCATAGTCCCATAGCTCAGTGCCTATTTCCAAAGTAAGCCTTCAAAAATATGGTGTTTAAAGTATAAATGAAATAAACAATATTTTTAAGAAGACATCACAGGTAGAACAGAAAGAAAATACAGTAACTGCTTAGCAAACAGTAGTGGGAAAAACACAGGCTTTAGTTGTTTAGCTGAGAACAATTTTATATATTAATGGGGATATTCCTTAAGCATTGCTAACAATGTCAAAGGATAACAGCTTAGGCATCTGTGGAGTAGTACAGTGAGGTCTAAAGTGGCAATAGTTGGAAGGAATGTCTGAACTCATGTAGACTTTTCTTGGAAAAGAAAGAAAAATTTCAGCCCAGCCAGGAGGAGACCTGAGCAACTAGAATTTCAACAGCGCAGAGCTGGAAGGAATGTCTGAGGTTATCTAATATTCCACATACCTGGCTAGCAATGCTGTCTACAATATCCTCCAAAGGGATCTTCTAGTCAGCACTTGAAGACTGTTTTTAGTCTTTCAGGGAGGGGAAGCCATTACTAAGGCAATTCATTCTTCTTTTTGACAGCTATAATTGTTATGACTTTTTCACCCCTTATATTTAGCTGAAATCTGTCTCTCTGGTTCTCACAGATATTCTTCCTAGGTTTTATACCTAAAGGAAGGCAGGATACATTTAATTCTTCTTTCACATGATAGTGGTTCAAATGTTTGAAGATATATCACCCTTAAATCTTCTCTTTTCCAAGCTTCACATTCCCCTTCTTGTAATGGAGCCTCCTATCACCTGTTCTTTTTTTATTCATCACTTTGGGATTCTTTTTTTATATATATATATTCCCCAGTTTATTGACAATTAGTGATACTTCAAAATGAAAACAATACTCCAGATATATTCTGACCAGTTATAAGAAAATAGAAATATAACCCATTTGTTGTTTAGACACAATGACTTTGTTAATCCATCTTAAAAATCACATTAACTCAATAGGCTTCCTTAACAGGGGCTCTATAATGACTATAATATGTTAGAACTTCCCATCTTCACAGGGGAGCAGTACAATGGAGTTACCCAACAGCCAGCCAGTTAGAAGAATTTCTGAGGCTCAGAGCTGCTTGACATAGTAATGATCTTTTGAGAATGAACTCTAGCCGAATTTATATATGTCTGTAGCTGCCAGAAATGACAGAACCAGCCTGGATCAGCTCAAGAGCAACCTTGAGCAGAAGCTGCAAATATGAGACCTTGCTTCAGACTTTCTGAACACCCGGCTCCCTGGATTATTGTGTCTACAAATGTCTTCTCCCTCAACCCCTACACTCGGCCCAAAAGACTCTAGAAACTGTATTATCTCACTCTTTTCCGACTCCCCTTTGAGCAGAGAACTCTCTGTCTCTGTCTCTGTCTATCTCTTTCTGTCTCTTTTTCTGTCTTTGTCTTTCTCTGTCTCTGTCTCTGTCTGTCTCTGTCTCTCTTTTTCTCTTTCTCTGTCTCTGTCTCTCTCTCTCTCTCTGTCTCTCTTTCTCACTCCCCACCTCCACCCTTGCACCTTGCAAGTTTTTCATCTTCTCAGACAATAAATGCTTTTTAAATCTGAGATCAGACTATTCTTTTGTTAACAGCTCCCTGTTTACCTTAATGAATATTGAGTTTACAGTGGATTAACACTCTGTCAGATCTTTTCTCCCATGAAGTATCTAACTGTATCCCGTATCCTTTCATCTCTTCCTTTTCATGCTTTTTCAGGTGATTATTTTGGACCAAAATATAGAATCTTAAGTTCAGTATAATCCACAGTATAGCTTTTGCTTGCTCCTCGATCCTCAACCTTCACCACCTCTGGGAGAAGTTACGACGTTTTCATTTGTGTATAACATCAGTTCATATCCCCTTCCTCACCCAGCTTCACACACACATATCCTCACATCTTGATCATAAGATATTTAATAATGCAGACTGCAGACCCAAAGGTCCAAATATCCCAGCTATGGAATTTTGACTAAAAGGTATGGTGATTTTCTACCTCTTAAAACTTTTTTTCAGTCAAAAGCTCTCTTGAGATTTTTTTAGGTCATCATTACATTATTCCATCCTGCTCAGGTATTCATCATTTCTTTATTTTTAACCATTTTCTAAAAATTCAAATCCCATGATCAATTGTAATTTATTAATCAACTCTACTTCCACAATACAATTTTCTCTTTTACTTCTCCTGCATTCTTTTTTTTTAATTAAGTCATACAAAACACATTTTTACATTTTGTTGTTGTTGTCTAGTCATTTCAATTGTCTGACTCTGCAACTTCATTTTGGGGTTTTCTTGGCAAAGATACCAGATAGGTTTGTCATTTCCTTCTCTAGCTCATTTTACAGATAAGGGACAAACAGGGTTAAATAACTTGTCCAGGGTCACACAGCTAGTCTGTGTATCTAGTCTGAGGCCAGATTTGAGCTCAGGAAGATGAGTCTTCCTGACTACAAAACCAAGTGCTCTATCCTCTCCAGGACCTAGCTGCCATCTGGAGACATGACTGTGTTGGCCATGAAGTAAACAAACAAACAAAAAGAAGGCAAGAAAAATAAAATAAGTTTAAAAAAATACTTCTACCTGCACTCAGAGTTCATCAGTTATCCCTCTGGAGGAGGATAGAATTTCTTATCATGAGTCTTTTGGAACTCTGATGAATCATTGTATTGATCAGAGTAGTTATGCTATTCCTGTGTACTCAATTCACTTTGTATAAGTGCTTACAAGTTTTTCAGGGTTTGTTTTTTTTTTTTTTTTTTCTGGAATCGTTCCCTTTATCATTTCTTACAGAACAATAGATTCAATCACAATCATATACCACAATTTGATCAGCAATTCCACAATTGATATGTCTTCCCTCAATAAGTTTTCAGTGCATCTAAGTTGTTGTGATTTAGGGAAAGGTGTTCTCACTGCTCTCTGAGTCTAATCTCTGTTCCTTACCCAGGTAGGGTGCTTGTTCCCTTGTGATCACAGATTCGCTCTGCCCTGGAGCTGAGACCTGTACTCAGAGAGGGCTCCTGCTTTCAACCACAACCTCTCCTCACTGCCCTGGAATTTTCACACGGACCTAGGGAGTGGACAATACAGTTGCCAGGGGAGCTTCTAATATTGCTGCTGCTGCTGTAGAGCTACTGCTACTGCCAACTATGCTGCCACTGCATCCAAGGCCCAGAGATGGCGTTGTTTTACACCATATTCCTGGTCAGTCACCATACCGATATCCATAGATTTTTATTTCTAAAGCTTCCTAAATTATCCTGGGCTGGAAAAAAAAAGTCTCAGTTTGAATTTTTCTTGGCTGTGCCACTTAGAATTTGACTTGACACATTTTTTTTAAGTTGTTTAGAGGAGAATATTGGATGAGCTTTGGAAAAATGCTCCCTTTACTCTACCATCTTGGTTTCATTCCCTCTCCTACGTTCAATTAGTAGCAGTGACAAAATGACCATTTAGATATATAGGTCTTCTTTCCTTGTCTAGAACTTTATCACCCCTAGAAATGACTTTTTATGTCCTTACAATATCATTTATCTTCACATGAATCATCACAATAGGTGTGACTCTTCAGTCTTGACAAATCTTATGAGGTTCTTCATCAAGTCTTGGAAGACAGGAGTTTGTTTTTGTTTTTGTTTTTTGTTTGTTTTTGTTTTGTTTTGTTTTTCATGGTTTATGTCAGATAGACAAATAGGTATATCATTTCTCTAGGTAATACCCAGCTATCAATATTTATTTCCTCTTCCTCCAACCTCTGTGCTCAGTTCTAGGCACCAGATTTTAGGGAAGATCTCAATAAACCAGAAGATGTTTAGATGTGGGCAACCAGGACAGTGAAATGCTCTCATGTGATATGAAAATCAAGTGAAGAAAATGAGGAAGGTCTAGCATAGAGAAGAGAAGTCTTGAAGGGAGAGTGGGAATGAGAAAACTGTTTTTGAGTTTTGTTTTTTTTTTAATCAGAAGAAAGATTTGGCTTCAAAAGACATAACTGAGAACGATTGGTAGAAGTTGTAAAAATGCAGACTTAATCTTGATAGGAGGGAGAAATAAAATTAATAAATTTAATTTAATTAATTTAATTAAAATTAATAAATCTCAAAGTGTAATGGTGTATTTTGGGCAGTTACTGAGTACCCACTCAATGAAGGTCTTGATGCAGGGTCTGAGTGACTCCATTTTTTGATATATTATAGTGTTTTTTGTTTTATTTTGTTTTTATGAAGTGAATAATATAAACAATAATATCCCAATGCAATTTTGAAATTTTGTGATTCTGTGATCCTTACATGTTATTTTCTCTTTTTATGATACCTGCAGATCCAAATCACTCTTTCTTACCAATCTCTTGAAACAGGTTAAGATTCCTAATTTCCTCTTCAGATCCATTATTAGCAGTAGCAATAATAATTGTTATTGTTAACTATTATACTTTTTTCTTCAAACACTTTAATTTTTAAAGGAATAAAGAAAACAAATGTTTCCCCAGGTCTTTCAATTTTTTTCTCTAGGGAAAAAAAAAGTAAAACACTTTCCTCAACTTGGTGCATTTAAAACTTTTACTTAACAGTGGAAGAAACATAACCCCTTCCATATTTAATAGAAGAGACCTACATCATCTGAGTTTGTGGTTTCCATGACTAATTCTTTTAGCAGAAAGCTGTTGAATGGGGGTTCAATCATATGTCTCCTTCATGAAGCTTAATTTGTCAGAGGCTGTTTGTTGTATTTGGTTAGCAATTAAAAGATTAGGGGCAGCTAGGTGGCACAGTGGATAGAGCACAGATCCTGAAGTCAGGAGGACCTGAGTTCAAACCCGACCTCAGACACATAACACTCACTAGCTGTGTGACCCTGGGCAAGTCACTTAACACCAATTGCCTTTAAAAAAAAAAAGCAAATAGCAATTAAAAGAATCCTGCTAATCTCTAAAGAAAGCAGAAGCTTAAATTGGCTATTCCTTTTTGAGGTTCTCCAACAGAAATCCAAATACCAGAAATCTTTTATCTCATTTAATATAATTGTACCTCTTCTCCCCTCTTCCCAGCTGATAAACTATAATTACCATTTTATTGTTGACTGGGTATAATGCCTTTTTAATTTTTTTTTCTTCCTAATCTCAATCCTACCACTAGTGGGTGCAATTCTCTACTACAACCTAATTTGTAATGGAAATTCTAGAGGGTCTCTTAACCTTCTCAAGAGCTTCAGTTCTCCTCATCCCTCTGCATGAAGGAGTTAAAGAGATAATCTTTAAGGTCACTTACTGCTCTAACTTGAGATGACCTTTAAATTCCTTTCTCATTATCCAGACAGTGAATACTTAACATTGTCTTCAGTTTATTGAGAACTAACCTCCAAACGTTAATAATGTGCATTAACAAGCTAGTTACCTCACAAGGTTCTAAGGGAATTGGAAAGAGAATAGTTAAATCGACTATTAAAAAAGAAATGAAACAACACACACACATGAGCAAACACATGCATATGTGGTGAATAAAACGACACTGAGGCAAACTGAGGAATGATTTTCTGCAAGACAAGATTACAATACAAAAACAGTGACACAAATAGCTCTTAATAAAATGAGTCACTGGCCATGTCAACAAAGTGAAGGACCTGAGCATGATCAATTTGTTAGGCTAGTAGTAACAAATAAATAGTGTCAATGAGTTCTTTCAAAGACCAAAGACCCTAACTGAGGGCTGTCAGAGTCTTTTAAACCTAGATTATCTTCCTTCTGATTGGGAGAGAGGAGTAATCCTCAGGCAATAGGATTAGTCTGCAGCTGGGGAAAATGGGTTGGCCTGATCACAACCTTCTCTGACAATTTAGGAACACTAATTGCTTTATGGGCTTCAGCTACCTCTATTAATCTTGGCCAGAAAATCACAACGACCTCATTCAGTTTCCCCTTGGAGACCAAATCACTTCCAACTTTGACAAAGATAGGGAAGCACAGGACAGCGGTCCCCTGAGGAGAGACCGAGCCCAAACTGATTCTGTGCCTCACCCCAAGAAACTCCCCACCAAAAAAAAGAACAAACTTTTTATTTTTTCTCTTCTCTTTTGCCTGGTGTAGATCTTGTTATTTCATTCACAATGAAAAAAGTTACATACATGCTTAACCATTTCTTCTGGTATAGACACAATACTAGACAGGCTCTATTTAGAGCATTCTTTGCTTCACATAATAGTGTTAAAAGTTCAGTCATTCAGTCATGTCCAACTCTTTGTGACCCTGTATGGGGTTTTCTTGGCAAAGATACTAAACTGGTTTGCCATTTCCTTTTCCAGGTATGTATTAGAACAATGGAAGGGTTAAGAAATGGGCTAAAGAAGAAAAGTAAAGAGTTCCCGTATCTAGATTTACTAGCTCACAAAATAACAGATTTCTTAAAATATTCCCACATTACATTAATTGCTTATTTAGTACTTTTATCTACAGAGTTTTTTTTTTTGGTTTGTGTTCAAGTTGTATCTATGATCTGAAAATGTTTTCCCTTCTAGGGTTAGCTAAATGATAATCAAGACTAACTCCAATTCAAGTCTCCAGGCTTATGATGAGCACATACCTCTGAAGAACTTTGGCATTCACTGTGTGACATGGGAGACACTGGCACAGGACTACCCATTATGGTGTGCCCTTATCAAAGAAGGTATTGTGCTCCATGAGCCAAGCAGAATTAAAGTAGCTCCAAAGAAATTTTAAATGTGCAGATTTAGAGAATCCACCCCAAATATTCACATAGAGTACTTTTTTATCTATCTATCTATCTATCCATCTATTTATCAACATTCATTTTTTAAGATTTTGGTTCCAATGTTTTCTCCCTCCTTCCCTCTTTTCCCCCCTCCCTAAAGCAGCAAGCAATCTGATATAGGTTATACATGTACAATCATGTTAAACATATTTCCACATTAGTCATGTTGTGAAAGAAACAAAAAAAGTGAAAATAGTATGCTTCAATCTGCATTCAGACTCTATAGTTCTTTCTCTGAAATGTGGATAGCATTTTACACTACAAATATTTTGTGATTGTCTTGAATTATTGTATTGCTAAGAGGAGCTAAGTCTATTATAGCTGATCATGAACAATGTTGCCACATAGACTATTTGTGCTTGACCTGTAGTAGAGCATTCTGAGCTCATACTGGTCTAATCAGCTACAGTCTAACATATTATCACTTTATTCTAACATAGTGATGTCATTTTGGTCCTCTGAGATAAGAACTAACCAACTGACCATGAATTGTGAAAGGGTTTATGGTAAACAACTGATAATCCTTTAGGATGTGAATGTAAGTGGTGGCTTTGATGGTGGAATCTGGAGACATGAGGCCTAATCATCAGAGGAACACAATTTTTATCAATAGACACACTTCTTGTATTACTCCATTTTATTTTTTAAATTGAGTGCTTGCAGTAACCACATTGGGGTAGCTAGGTGGTACATTGAATACAGTACTGAGCCTGGATTGAAGAAGACTCATCTGCCCAAGTTTAAAGCTGGCCTCAGACACTTACTAGCTGTGTGATCCTGGGCAAGTCACTTAACCCTGTTTGCCTCAGTTCCACGTCAGTTAAATGATCTGGAGAAGGAAATGGCAAACCACTTCAGTATTTTTGGCAAGAAGACCCCAAATGGGGTCATGAAAAGTTGTATGTGACTACAATAACCAAACAACAACAACCATAAATAGCCACATACTTTGCCTGACACAGTCTATCATTAAGTCCATTTTTCAAATAAGCTTTATGGAAAGAAAATTTACTTAATATTAAGGGCTATATAAAAGTAGAATGGACTGCTTTGGGAGGTATTTCGCTTTCCTACGCTTGAAGTCTTAATGCAGAGCTTGGAAAACAATGTTTAATCAGGATATAAAGAGTAGGTTGGACAATATGTGCTGTGAGGTTCTTTCTAATTCTGAGATTCTCCAATATTCTGATTCTTCATTCAATATCTTTCTGCAAAATACCTGCTCATATTCATTACTTAATAATTTCTAATAATTACACTACCTATTCTGCAGTGTATGGTTAAAATGTTAAAGTTATCTCTGATGTTGTCCACCCTTCACTGACCCTATTCAGTCTATTAACATCCTATATCTGTATTATCCCTCTAAACCACCTGCTCCTCTCAAATCTTACTGTTCCCATCCATGAGAATGTATTCATCTTGCGCCTTTCTTCTTGACATTCCCAATTTGTTAATTATTCCCTTCATTCCTCTGCCTATTGAATTCTGTACTAGCTCTGGTGGCCTATCTAAAAGGATTCAAGATAAAAAGGAGAAGAAACCAGATTGCCTTAATCATGAACTTCCCTGTTTTCTTGCGGATTCCTGAAGCTAGTCAGAACCATGTGTCTTCATCCTCTGTAGTCTTTCCTATTCCCATTTCCACCTCCACCTTTGAAAACTTCCCAGCAATTCAGTTGCCCTTATTTTGAGAATTAGGCCTCTAGAACACATTGACTACAACACAGTTATTTGCAGTTGATTATGAGTTTTAGGGATTGTGTTTAGAAATTTCAATGTGTATTGAATGTGGTTTTATTTGCCCATATTTTGAAATATGAATTTGCTTGTAATTCCTGACAAGAACATTTTAAATATCCATATTTCTGGTATCACATTTTTTTAAAATACATTTTCTGTTTGGCTATTGTAAAACACTGCTTACTATACCATTAGTGCATCCACCTACTTTAAAGGGAGCTTCTGCTTATCTGAATCTTTAATTGCATAATACACATGCCTCAAATGTTATGTATTTGAATTTTATTTAATTAATTTTGTGTCCTGAATTTTGAAAAAGATATGGCATCAACCTGATCTGGAGAATATAAAACAGATGTCATTTATTATTATAATTGAAATAAAAAATGTAATATGTTCCATACCCTTTAAAAAAAAACTTTCTTTGTCAATGTCATTCTGAATTTTAGTCTTTCTTTGGAGATGAATGTAGAGAAGGAGAAGAAAGTATGGAATGAAGAGTCAAGTTATTCTTTGGGTTTATACTAATAATTCCCCAGTACCTTTACTTTTATGATCCTATAGCTCTCTATTTTCCAATTTTGATTGTACAGTGGATGGAAGCACCCACATTGACTTAATGCCTTGGATTACTTTCACCTTGAGTAATACAGTGACTGTAATTTGAAACCTCTGCTGAGCATTTAGTCATTACCATCTACTTCAGAAGCAAACACAAGTGGGTAATGTGGAAGGTTTCCAATTTAATAATTACACGGTCTCTTGAACCATTATTGCTAGAAAACATGTTAGACAATGTTGCCTAGTGGAGACAGCACTACACTTGGAGTCAAAAGATATAATTTTATTTCAAGTTCTAGTTCTGACAAACTAGCTCTATGACCATAAGCAAGTCATTTGACCTGTCCAAACATCTGTTTCTCCATCTTTAAAAGGGGGTAATAATTCTCCTGCTACCTACTTTCCACAGTTATGAAGAGAAAAGCATAGATCCTAAGGTTGATAATAAATCCAAGCTCTCATTATCATTGCAATGAAAATAATTTTTAGGTCGCAGCAGTTCTCTAAGACCATTTATCAAGTCATGAAGGAATGGTAATCTACATTGTCTATGACAAAATCAGAGGCACTTGAAGTAGTGAAATAATGAAGTGTTATTATTATCAGAGTATGCTGATAGCAGTCACTCCTGAAAGATATTCTAATACTATGTAGGAATGACAAGTACTGGTTTATCTTTAATTCTGGTAAGTCACAGATAGATTACTTGCCCTTGCATCACTTCAAAAATAACTTCTTTTAGACATTAACTCTTTCAAAAATTTTAAGTTTTTAACTTTTTTTTTAAGTTTGAATGTAGAAATCACACAGGCACTCACACCCAGACACTTGCACATCTTCTTTTGATTGCTGACAGTCTTCTGAAAATGGCTGATTGCAGCTGAGTGACTTTCCTGTTGTTGGTTCTAAGTTGTAATTCTTCTGTCAATTTTCACAGGCACCTGGAGGAGCACCACTGATAAGAGTTCTCTTGATTCCAGGACTGAACCTTTTTCCAAGCTCTAATCCAGTCTAGCGAGCAGACCAGAAAATCCTCTGGTAAAATGCTTCCTGTCATCTATCAAATTCCTTCTTTGAGGGAGATTTGGAGCTTTCGGCGTGGGTCAAGGTGAGCAGGTATTATTGTCCCCAGAAAGATGTGTTTGGAAGCAAACCACTGATCTAGATTTTCTCTGCTTTACAGAATGAGTTTAAGAGAAGTATTGCTATAACCATAATCTCAGAAAGCTTCCATTTGTCACCAAATGCTGCCTTTCTCCTCCTTGACTTGTGTATCTTTACTTCTAGGTATAAATGCCTTACAATGCTCTGGGTATGACAGGGTTGTCTTTTAGCATTAGTGACACAGACATCACAGCTGGTGATTTTGCTGACAAGAATTGCAACTTAGGAGCATTCAAAGTAAAAGAAAGATAATGCTGAGAACTAGCCCATCTTAGTCTTTTAAAATAACTCTTTTGCTTTTTTTAAATTTATAAAACAAGTGCAAATGATGATAGTAGGAATAACAGACTGATATCATGCTTTAAATCCTGTAAAATGCTTTATATACATCATCTTATTTGAACCTCAAAATAACCCTGTGAAGTACAATTATCCTTATTTTATAGATAAGTAATCTAACTCAATGAAGGGTTAAATGATTTGCCCATATATATTCTCATTCTGTAGAAAGCGAAGGCATATCACACACAGAGACACACAAACATGAATATGTATGTATTCAAATTGATAATTCTCTCAATGAAGTTCAGCGGAAAGAATGCCTAGGTTCAGATCCTGTTTCTAATACTTACTACCTATATGAATTTAGACAAGTCACTTAACCTTTCTGGGTCTCAAAATTATGGAATTGAAGTACTTTTCAGCTCTACAACTATGATTCTGTGATTTAAAATCCTGTTTTATTTCAAATAGCAAATGTAAGGGACAAGGTATCATGCTCCCACAATTCAAGATAACCTTTGACATCTTACAACATCAGCAAAGAAGTTACATTGTTTTAACAAGCTTGCAAAACCTTGAAAGGGCAAGCCAGTGAGAAGGGCCCTAATCTTTTAATAGACCCCAAAATTCTAGAGGGCAGAACTGGTTTTAACTAGTCCTAAGTAGGACAAAGGTCACGGCTTTTGGATGAGGAGGGATGGGGGAAGGAAAACGTCAAGGGACATGGGATGGGTGGATGTGTAAGATTGTAACCTGGAAAGGAACGGACCAAACCGGGCCTGGAAGGGAGGAGTCCCGGCCTTCTAACAGTATAAAACTTTTTCTCGCTTCTGTAATCGGGACAATCTCTTCTGAGAGGTTTGCCCAGTTCTTGTGAGAACCGTAAATAAATGATTCTTCACTCACTCCGAGCTTAGTTTCGTTTTTAACTAGAAGGCTTGATTTGTCTAAGGCCTTATTTCTCACACAAATTATTTGGGTTACTTTTCTCTAGCACTAACCTATCTATGTATGTAGCTCTCAGCACACTTTCCCGAAATAAGATCAAAACATAGGCCTGATTCTCTTCTTTGGATATGGAGCAATAGTGTTGCTATTTTGAATTTTGCTAGAAGAGGTGGACCCTCCTCCCTGTTGTCCATATAGTAGTAAGATAAATTATTCCAGAACTGAATTTGGTTTCAGAAGGCTTGACGTTGAATTCCCATTTCTGCTATTTCATATCAGTGTGAGTTTAGTCTTCCTGGCTCTGAGGAACCTTCCTTATTAGTAAAACGGTGGAACTGCATTGGATGCAATTCTGATAATCCTTAAGTCCTGCAGTAGAACATAGCTCCATGATTGCTGAAAACACGACTTGTCATAGCCATGTTTCTCACCATTTAATTTATGTTTCCATTTTAGCCAGGGTCACACCCTCTTTGAAGCTCTTTTTCATGAGACCTGAAAAGATAAAAGTTCACAATAGTAGTGTCATTTTCCTGGAACAAACAAAGGGACGTTAGACCCCCTCCACCCCATCATATGAGTGGTCTGAATATAGATAGATTCATGTGTCCTATACCATCCCCTATCACCAGTAAAACTACCCCAACTGTTACTTTGAAAATATTCTAAATAAAACATGGTTATTGGCACCCATAATGCTAACAGCAGAATTATTTTCAGTCCATCCTAACTGATTTTCTATTTCTTCTTAGCACTGACTATGTTTAGTAAACAAGAGTCACTTGTGAATGGTGTCTAGTGAAATCAAATTTAAGGGTAAACTTAATTATGTCTACAGATGGTGAAGCATAATTGATGACAATATGTCAATATAAACTGGAAGTAACTGTGTCTAAAAATGTATCAACATTAGCAACTGAATAACAACCCGCCCAAGTACCGTACTAAGTGCACTAAAAGATGACAAGGCTCATTTCTGGGCTCTCTGCATGTTTTCTAGAGAATTCCTTGACTTACTTCAGTCATTTGTCCTAAATGTCGTAGGCATCTCTTTCTGGTTCTGCAGTCAGAATAAAGAATTGATTTGCATCTCTAGGTAGAGAAGAGTACATAGGCTTTGTATTCCCATTGTCAAGACAAGTGTAAGATTTCTTTGTTTTCTTTCTTTCGAATAGCCTTTTGAATTCATTTGTATAAGAATGTTCTAGTCAAAACAAAACAAAACAAAGCAAAAAAAGTACTTCTACTAATGCAAATTGGTAAATGTTCTGCAACTTATTATTTTATAGAGTCTCCTGAGGCACTAAGATGTTAAGTGACTTACTCTGGGTCACAGTGCCTAAGTGATATTTCAACCCAGGTCTTCTTGATTCTAAGACTGGCTTCCTATGCATTATCCTTCCACATAATGGCCAATTAATAAAAATTTATTGAATTTTTAAACTGAATTATTTTCATTAAAAGCTAATGAAAAATTTCCACCTGAGTTTTGTGAGATTTCAATAATAGAGGAAATGATCTTATGGGCTTTCTTTCGAATGAGGAGACAGTGTTACATTTGGACAGAATGTTGAAAGTGGAGACAGGAGGGGTAGATACAAACCCTGGCTCTGCTATTTAGAGCCTAAGCAACCTTGGAAAAATGTGTAATATTGGACTACATGACATGTAAATTCTCTTCACATTCTAAATATATGACCCAGAATTTGTTGTAGCAGAATGCTTTTGTATCAGTGAATTTGTTAGATAATAGTCACCTAAAATTTAGAGATGTCAGGTTGGAAATAATGATAGAAATGGACCTTCAGATGAAAAAGTACATTGGAAAGTACAAAGTTTTAAAGTAACAAATATTTGCCTCTGGTATTGAAAAGACTGAACCTCCCTACATACCTTCAGAGAGCACGAACTACTACAAAGGAGTTTATATACAGCTGAGGAGGTTAAGTATTGAATAACTCATGCCAGTTTAGCAGCTGATACATTGGAAAGATCATGAACAAAAGGCCATGTAGAAGTAATTTGAATGCATACACATATAATAAACATGCATATTTATGTGTGTGTATATGTGTGTATTTGTGTAAAAGAGACAGAGAGAAAAAGAGGGAGAATATACCTATGATTTCATTTCATTGGTATAATGTAGTCTCAGATGAAGTAACTCCCTTTATCAACGTACATTGTCACCCTCTACAGAATGTCTTCTTCTATAAGAGTTTGCTGGTATATCTCACATAGAAGACTCCATCTTAGGTTATTTAGGCATATGTTTAACCCTGTTACACTCTCCCTGACCCCACCCCTTTCTAAATGTTAACCATGCCTGGCAAATAGACAGAAGAATATTTTGAACAAATTCTTTGTTCCCAATTCAGAATAGTGCTCTGAAAAGTTATAAGCAATTTTTTTGTTTATTTTTTTTCCTCCAGTGCCAGACAGGAGTTTTAAAACTTTCTATGTTGAATAAACGTTCCATATGAAAAGATGAAAATCACAATTATAATCATATGCAAAGTCTTGTAGATTCAACAAAACAACAAACAAACCACAAAGTTTTAAAAGATATTTCTGCTTGATTACCCTTAACAGGTAAATTACTTTCTTTCTTTCCTTTTTCAAATTAACTTTTAGGCAATTGGGGTTAAGTGACTTGTTTAGGGTCACATAGCTAGTAAGTCTCAAGTGTTTGGTCTGAGGTCACATTTGAACTCAGGTCCACCTGACTTCAGGGTCAGTGCTCTATCCACTGCGCCACCTAGCTGCCCCTGATTGTAAGCTCTTTGAAAATAGGGTCTGTGGCATCTCTTCTTATATGCCTTACAGTGCCTTGTACAAACAGGGATAGGGGCTGGACCTGCGATCACATTGGTATTGGAATACCAATACCAATACCAGGGGAACCTCCACTACCGATACAAGTGGGTATCTCTGCACTTTATAATCTTAGAGAGGTTCCTATAATACTGAAAACTGAAGTGATTTGTTGGGTCACACAGTCAGTCTATTCTGCCGAGAGGACTTAAATCCAGGTCTTCTTGGCTTTGAAGCTCACTATATGATGTGATTTAGAGGTTGAGGCGTGCTGGGACCCCAATATCACAACACACGGGTCCTGCCCAAAAGAATTTGACCCAAGCCTTCTTTCAGCCAAAGACAAGGTTAGAACATCAGCCCCATATTGGACAGAATCTTAAGCAGTCTGAATATTAGTAAGCTACTGGCTATATTTTAAGAATCTGACTAGTAGCTGGATTTTAAGAATCCCAGCAGTGGCTAGATTTTAGGAATCTGAGCAGTGGCTAGATTTTAAGAATCAGAGTCATGGCTAGATTACAAGAATCTAAGCTCCCTACTTCTCTCCTCCTCCTCCTCCTCCTCCTTCTTCTTCTCTCTCTCTTTCTCTCTCTCTCTCTCTCTTTCCCTCCCTATTTCTCTAGGATCCCAAAGAATGGGGTATCTAAAATTTTAAATTCTATACAAAAAAATCTCTCCAAGTATTGCAGCAAATGTGAAGGGCCCAATTTTTATCTCAATAAAAGACACATATCTAACAATGACTACCTTGGACCCTAATGTCTGAATGTGGGTCTATTATATTTCCACTTGTTCTCTAGCACTTTTAAGACAGTTTTAGAGTGTATAATTACTCTGGTATTATCTCAACATCCCACCAATAGTGTTGCCAATTTTTGAGGTCCTCTGTACCCTAGTTCCATTTAACCACTTAACTATCAGATTAGCTTTTACAAAGGAATATTTACTTCAAAGGTTTATGCCTCTAGCTACTGGGGGGTATGTTTGTTTTTATACCTTTTATGCACTATGCAGTTATTTGAAATAGGATTTCCCTTTTTATTATTACTTCTAGTATTTTGTTATTTTTACATAGAAATGCTGTTGATTTTTGAAGATTTTGTAGCCTGAAACTTTGCTGCCTTTATAGATAAATTTATTTTCTTTTCTTAAGATCTTTATATGATCTTTTAATATTTTGGGTATTTTATATTTTTGAGCACTTTTTCTTTTTTGTGTTGTCATTTTTATTAACATATAATTGCATAATAAGTTCTGATCATTTTTTAAAATTTCTTCTGTGTTGTGGTTTCACCTTCCTCATTTGCTATTTTATTAATTTACTTTTCTGCTCTCTTATTTTTAATCAGATTAGCTAAGGATTTAACAATTTTATTAGTCTTTTCAAAACAACAGCTTTTAGTTTTACTTATAATTTCTATCTGTATTGTTTCCAATTTGTCCCTTTCTCCTCTAATTTTTAACATCTCTTATTTTTTGGGATTATTTCATTTTTAGTTATTGGCATTTTAATAGTTTAAATGCATATTCATTTAATTAACCTTCTCTTTTTTATTTTGTTAATGTATGTTTGTAAAGATATGATTTTTAAAAATTCCTGTTGAGGACCACTTTAGCTGCATCTCAGAAAATGTGGTATGCTTTTAATCATTATCATTTTCTTCCTTATAATTATTATTTCTATGATTTATTCTTTGATCCACTCACTGATTAAGATTTCATTAGTCCGTATCTTTTGTTCATAGTCTCTAAACCAATTTCTATTCTTAACACATTATGATTTTTAAAGAATTTATTAACCATTTCTACCTTTTTAGATTTGTTTTCAGTGCCTGTGTGACCTAGCACATGGTCAGTTTTTGTTAAATTTTGATGTGGTGCTGAGACATATGCATATTCTTTTGCTGTTCCATTTAAATGGTACCAAAAGCCTTTTAAGTCTAATTTCTCCAGAAATTTGCTAAGTTCTATATTTTCAGTTTTGTTTGTCTTTCATTATACTTATCCAAAACTGTTAGAGAGATATTGAAGTCTCCTGTCACTAATGTGTTACTGTCTATGTCTTCTTGAAATTTAGATATTATTTCCTTTATTTAGTTGCTAAGGCATTTGGAGAATATATGTTTTGTTACTGATATTGGTTTGCTATCTATGGTCTTGTAAGCACAATGTGATTTCCTTGTTTATATTTTTTTTGTTGGTTTGCAATTATGATAGTATTACTGTTGGGGTCTGAGAGGTTGAGACCCTTCAAAGACCAAAGTACAAGATGGGATCATCTGGAATGAATTCACAAACTCAAGCAATCTCTAAGTCAAGTTGCAAAAGTTTAAAGTTATGCTTCTTAGTGGGCAAGGATTCTTAAGGAACCTGCAAGAGACTGAGGATGGAGCTAGGGTTTATATGGACAAGGGCATGGGAAAGAAATGTCAGGGACACTGATGAGGTAATCTAAAGGTGCAGGTGTCTTTGGGAGCTATGGATGAGAAAGTACAGGGAGTATATCGGCCAGGGAGGGAGATGACAGAGGTATGGATCTTTGGAGTCTGGCGGGAGGAAGAGTGTGTGTGTGTGTATGTGTATGT
>NW_020954867.1:407861-420685 GCF_900497805.2 Vombatus ursinus
TAGATGTAGATATACCACCTATCAAACAAAAGTTGAAGGGTTGTTTTTGAAGTAATGATTTAACTAAGAGGAGAAAACAAATGGATGAGAAGAAAAAAAATTGGAAAACTGAATGAAAGGAACAAAAAAAGAATAATTAATAAATTAAAGCTACAAATTTAAGTTAAGGATTGATAAATTAAAGAGGAGTGTGTTGTTGAGAGTAAGGTGAGGAGGTTCTGCAAGAATAAGGGTTCCTCAAAGAAGATTAAGCAAAACTAATTATAGGGACAAATTACTGGAAAAAAAATAGAGAGAAATCCCAATTCAGAAAAACAAAATACTAGACATAAATGGAAGAAAATATAAACCTAGCTCTAAAAACATTAAAATTGAATTGGAAAATTCAACAAATGAGAATGATAAAATGTAGATTTAAGAAATAATATGTTAAAAGAAATAGCTACAATGAAAGGAATATTTCTTTTGGGTCAACCAGATGGAGGGTATTCTCTCCAGTCCTTCCTAACTCTCAAAACACCCATAAAAAGGCATTATGTTCCAGATGAAAGCAATTACAGCTGTCTCCACAGGACAAGAAAACAGGAAGACTAATAAAGTAATACTCTTATGAATTGAAAATAGAGAACAAAAATCTCTAATGCCCTTACTCAGTACCCACTCTCCAACAGCAGGAGATCTTGCAGGGCTGATAACCTGACACAGGCTTGTGCTCTGGGATCTACTCAGTAATTTCTTTGATGTTTATACATTTTATATTGACATACCGTGCTTTGTCCTCATGATTCTGGGGCATCAAAGAGCAGACCTCAACTCTGCTGATCCACTTACAAAGGAGAGGGATATAAGAAAGTTGGAATACACTCTTCTTAAAGACCATTAGGACTTGCAATAGGGTGTTCTATACCAAAGCTTTAGTAAAGGGGACTGACATCCAAATGGGGTCAGTCCTAGCCCCACAGAAGTTAATTCGAGAAGCCACTGAGCCTATTAAAAATCGAATTCTCCAATATAGTTGAAGGCTAAGACAACTTTGATGTTCATCCACTAGTAAACCTATCATCAATATAAAAAAAATAAAAATGTAAGAAATTTGGTAATAGGTGGCACAACAAAAACAAAAGAAAAGAAAACAGCAACAAAAACTATGAACACCAAAGATCTCAGGAGGAAGAAAACTCAGATAAAAGCTGGAGTTCAAGTAGATAAGTCAACAACAAAAATATTAAACAGAAGGAAAGTTGGTCATGAAGGCATATAAATCACAACAAATGTTTCTAAATAAATGTTGCAAGACAAACAGAACTGAATCAAGACAAGGTGAGAGAGAGAATGATATGGATTTCAATGGATACAATGGAACCTGTAGCAAAATGTGCCCAAATGGTTTAAGAGAGAAATAAAAATCTTAAAACCTAAATTCAAAAGTGAAAGAATGGTGCAGAATTTAGAAATAATTAGCAATAATTTAAAAAGAGAGAGAGAGAGAGAAACTTGAATCTACAGTGGCAAGTTTTTCAAAAGAAGAAGAGGAAGTAACAGATTGGGAATACAAATATAGTGAAACAAAAGACAGTCTGGAATAAGAGAAGAGAAAAAGCAATAGTGTTAAAACAACACTCAATCTCTATTGAAATTTAAAAAAAATAAACATTGATTATGAAGGCAGGATAGAGATAAGTTAAGGATCAAGGGTCTCCCAAAAGAATATGGTGAATCAAAAAGTCTGAACATTATAATGCAAGCCATAAGACAATGAAACTGTCCCTGAACCTCACATTGCAGAAAACAAAGCACAAATAGAATCCACAGATCATCTCTAGGAAGAAAAAAAAAAGCTAATTAAAAAATAAATAAATAAACAACAACAAAAGCAATACTGGAAACTCTAAGACACAGAGTGATTAAGTTGAACAAATTCACTGAGAATGATAAACTTTAGCACCTGGATCTCCTCGATATTGAAACATATACCTTGTTTTTGCCATATAGATATGCCCTATATTTCTGTAATACCTCATGTGCCTCATGTAGAGACCTTTTACATGTGGTCATGGCAAGAAATGCACTGTCCCATTCAGGAATGCTGGCTCATCTTCCCATTTCAGGGGAAAAAATAGGGGAGTAAGTTATGAAGAGATGATATCAGGAAACTCATACATTATTAGAATATTGTCTTAAAAGTCTCCTAATATTCACAAACTTTAAATATAATCACAGAAAACAAGATAATTGACACATGCAAGGGACCTTAGGGATTAACATTCAAGCTTCTTATTTTACAAATCAGACAAGTGAAATTTAGAGAAGTTAAGTGACTGCCCAGTAGTCTACATAACCAGAGTGTGGCAGACCTAGATTTCAGAAATAGGGTCTTCTAATTCTCACCCAGTCTTTTTTAAATTGTTTCTATTCTTACTCAGACAAGGAGAAAAAAGTGAAAATACATGACATGCAATTTCAAAGGTCCTTATCCTCCCATTAAAAAAAAAAATCACTTAGAATGGGAAAAAGAAGTTACAAGAAGAAATAGAGAGGTTAGAAAGGATTTCCTTTAGGGAACAGAATATACAAGTGAAGTTTTATCTTTACAAAACTATCCCAGTAAGTTTATTTATCTTTTTAGTGATGAATTGTTGTGGCCCCATAAGATTCCAGCAAGTCAGTCTTAGAAGCTCCATGTCTTTTTATTCAAAATATTCACACAGTCATGAACTAGAGTCCCAAAATGACATATTCAATTAGAACATCACATGCAATTTATTTGAGTAGCATTAATTCACAAACCTGTGTTTGAGAAAAGACGATTAAAAAAATTTAAAAAAAGATTCCAAACTTTTTTCTTTGAAAATGGGATTTCATACCACACCTGTATCCAAAAGATAATAAGAAATCATGACTACCATATGGGATGACTTGCAGGAAGATAGCTGCTCCCTCTCTCTCTTTTTTAATCACAACCCAATTGAAATTTGAGGAATCTTTTTCTGCATCTTAGAGGTAATGGATTATGTCCCTGAAGGGGATTTAATTACAATGTGTGCTCAGTATTCATGAGGAGTAATATGTGACTAAAAACAATTATACAATGGAGTTAATTTTCCCCCAAACCAAGGATATTTTCCAAAAAGAATCATTTTAAAAAATATTTCTCAGAATACAACTGATATTTGAAAAAAATTGAACATTTTGAGTTATCAGTTCACAACATTTTTCAGGGGTTACAAATAGGAAAATGAAGGCTAAGATTACATTTATCTTTAAAACTTCAGTGACTCTTCAGTTACGTTAGCATGGTAACTCCCTTTTCTTGTAGATGACAAGTCATCTAAGCCTTCACATATCATGTAATGCTTGTCCATTTCTTTTCCATACAGTTTTCACAGAGGACCTATTGAGAATTAGTGACCTTAAATTCAATTTGATTTCATTTAAGCATAATTGATAAATATATGCTATGTATATGGCAGCCAGGTAGACAGCAGAGATGTCAAGAATAAAACAAAGTATCCCCTCAGTGGGCTTACATTCTAGTCGGGGGAATGTAACATATATAAACATCAATAAGAAAATATAATTTGAGGAGGAAGAAAGCAGTAACAAGCAGGGGGATCAGGTAAACACTAACTAGGAGATAGAACTAAAACTAAGTCTTAGAGGAACTACATCTCCTAACAGGCAGAAGTTAGGAGGAATTATATTCAAGGCAGAGGGACTATAGGTCTCAAGAAAAGGAAAGAATCCATAGAGAAGCACCTAGAGAGACAGTTTGGCTGGAGCATAGATTTTGTGAAAGGGAATAGTTTGAAATAAAGCTAGAATGATATGTGGGAGCCATATTGCATAAGGCCTTAAACGACAGGCTGAGGGATTTTTGAGCAGGCAAATGACATCAAAGCTATGTCTCAGGAAGATTACTTTGGTTGCTACATGCCGTAATTTGGCCAAAATGGAAAAAAAAATACTTAAAATGATGGAAAGGGTAATAGATTTAGAATCCAAACAGACTTGGAGTTGAATATACACATGTACACATACATATATGTATATGTATATACATATGCATATATATACACACTCATATATCTACACACACATATATGTATGTGCATTTATGTGTTTGTATGTGTATATGCTATAGCTAGTACAGATATGTTGTTGTGGTTGAGTTGTTTCAGTCATATCTGACTTTTTGTGATCCCATTTGGGGTTTTCTTGCCAAAGACATTAGAATGATTTGACATCTCCTTCTCCAGCTTTTTTTTTTTTTTAAAGATGAGGAAACTGAGACAACCAGGTAAAGTGATTTGTCCAGGGTCACACAGCTAGTAAGTGTCTGAGGCCAGATTTGAATTCAGTATGATAAGTCTTTCAGATTCCCAGGGCCACCTATCTGCCATATGCGTGTGTGACATAAGTGTGTGTCTATGTATGTGTATGTATATGTAGATAGGTGTAGGTATATATAAACACATAATATATGCATAAAATATATGTATAGTGATATATACCCACACATTTTGTACTTTGTGTGTGTATAATGCTTGTATACATTGTGTCTACTTGTGTACATAAACACATATCTATAATATATATGTGTGCACACACACATATATATGTGAATATATGAGCATATATATATATATATTCAACTCTAGATCTGCTTGGATTTTAAATACACAGATATATTTATAAATGAAAGAATCCAAGAGGAATAGATGATGAGTGAAAGAACATTTCAGGGATGGGAAATACCCAGGGAAAAGTCATAGAGTCTTTAGATAGAATGTCATGTTCAAGGAAGAGCAAGGATGTCAGTATTTCTTGATCATAGAGTACCTGAAGCAGAGTAATATGTAAGCAGACTGGAAAGGCAGAAAGCAAAAGGCTTTAAAACCAAACAGAGGAGAGCACTATGTGAGTATTAGCCAATATGATTATTCATATAGTGTTTTTTTCCTGTTGGCATTAATAGAGTAATCTTTATTAAATGACTATGAATATCATTGAGTAGGTCCTAAAGTGTTCTGAGACTCCATGCTCTTAGAAAAAATAACATCTGAATTAAATGACAGTGGAGAAACTCACTAAGCACAGAGAATTCCTCTTCTATTTTAATTTTTCATGATAACTGCAAACAACTTTGGGAGGAATTTCTCTTCTTTTTCTATGTCTTACTTGGTATTGAAAGTTAAAGAATCTTTTTGTATGCATTTTAGAGGTAATTGATTATGTTACTAATGGAGTTTTAATCTCTATCTTTGCTCAGATTCCTGATCAGATGACATTGGGATCATAAAATCATTGATCAGAAATTTAGGGCTAGAAAGATACTTAGAGTTCATCTAGTCAAACTTTCTCATTTTGTAGATGAGAGAACTGAGTCTCTGAGAGGTACATTGACTCACTTATTATGGTAAAATGAGTACCTGCATGACCCTGGGTAATAAGTAGCCAAGCTGGGATCCAAACATAGGTCCTATGGCTTCAACTGCAGTGTTCTCTCCACTGCTCAGTGCTAAAAATTATCCCTGTGGTTGGAGCTTTCAAGGAAGCTTATATTATCTTAACAAATTCATGGGAGGAGAGCTTTTAAGGCCACATTATTTTCTACTGAACAAATGCTTTTTATTTTAATCAACAAACAATAAATACACTCGACAAAGAGGTGTCTCGACACCTCTTTGTCTGATTATGTAACAATCAAGAATTGATCTATTAGAAAGATGAGTTAGTGAAAAGCTGCCTGTTCCATTTTCGTAATTCACTGAAGGATGCATTCTATAGCTGCACAGATCATTCTCATAAATATTTACTAGGGACAAAACTGTTGACATGTGATTCAATATTTATAATATAAAATGAATTATATTTTTAGAATAATCTTGTAAATAATCTTTTAAATTCTATGTGATCTAATTCTTTGCCACTTATACATCTTCTCTTCTGCTTTTTGAGACTTAATAAAAATCTGATCCCTAAGTAAAATTGCATCATCTCCAGACACATTAAAGTGTTCAGTAATCTGTTCGCAATTTCTTTTCTTGAGTGCTAATTAGAACATTCTTATCTTTTATTTGCTATTGTCTTGACAAAATATCCTACCTTTAGCTTCTCCATGCCTATGCCTAGAATACTCTTCTTCCGTACTTTTACCTCTTAGAATACCTAGCTCTACTCAAGAGAAGTCAGGTGCTAACTTCTCCAAGAGTCCTGTCCTAATTCCTCCTACTGTTATTCCTTCAAATTACTTTATAATTATTTTGCATAAATTTCCACACATTCATAAATATGCGAACATATATAAACAATATAAGTACATACACAATTTATGCATATCTTTTTGTATTCACATTCTATTTATGATACACACATATATGTTATATGCATATGTGTATACACATATATACATGTATACACACATACTTAATCTCTCATAATAAGTAATATTCTTAGGAGTAGAGACTGTTTCATACTTTGTATTTATATTTATAGGCAGTGGATAAAGTGCCAAACCAGGAGTTAGGAAGACTCATCCCTGAGTTAAAATATAGGTTCAGTCATTTACTATCTGTGTGACCCTGAGCAAGTCACTTAACTCTTTTTGCTTCAGTTTCCTCTTTTATAAAATAGGCTGAAGAAGGAAATGACAAGCCACTCCAGTAGTTTTGCCAAGAAAACCCCAAATTGGGTCACAAAGAGTCAGATATGGCTAAAAAAATATTCAACAACAATAAATGTTGATTAATGGATTATTCTGAATCTTATATTAGAATAAATTGATTATTTTTGGATTTTTTTAAATGATATCGTGTGCTTAGGTAGAAAACTGAGATTTTAAGAATTGCTGTTTGTCCATGTCCCAACATTGGTTTTCCTTACACTATGGTTCACAACCCATAAAAAAGACCAACAATGCTTTCTTATTATCTTTCTTGACTTCTTTCCCAATTTTTAACTATGTCCTATCTTCGTAACTCATTTTTGTATGGTTGTAGACTACAGCATTTCAACAACAAAGATAACCTTCTACACCAATTTATTCTTATTAAAAAATGAAGAGTGGCATAGACTTCTCTTGCTTTTAAGGAAGTTGAGAATGTTTTAAAGGGGAGACAGATGGCTAATATTTGGTTGTTTTCTTGTTACTTGGTGCTCCAAGCTACTGATTCTAAATGGAGCTTATGCTACAGAAGTAAAATTATTTTCAACTAAAATCTGCCTTGGTTCCTGGGCAATCCAGTTTTCTCCTCAATTTCCAGTCTTATGAAAAAAGAATACTGTATTGGTAAATGTGGATGAAGTCAGTGAGATTTGGTCTGGGAAGTGATATTTTTTAATTGTATTAAATGTTTTGCTATATAGCTGTAATAAATGTAATGACGCTTGGAATGTACTAACCTAGGAAATGATAAGGTTTAACAATCACAAGAGTTTCTCAAACATTATCCAAATCAAAACTTCTACTAAAACAGGTAGTTTATTATTCTGAGATCAGTGTGAGTGTTTGGAAAGATATTTGATTATAAGACTCTTATGTACAGCTAGTTGAATTCAGTCTATTTTCGATATAGACATGAGCAAATGGGAGGTGAAAAGAAAAAGTGTTCCAGGATGGTTTTTGATGAGTGGTTGCACATTACACTCTTGGTGGAGGAAAGAGATACTTACAGTGTGGGATCAAACCCACATTGATTCTTTCATTGCTTCTGGGCTTATTCCAGTAACACATTAATGTGTATATCAATATCTCTTCTGGGAAGTAGCATCATTTGTTTTCTATTTTCTCATATCCCGGTTCTGCCTCTTCCTTACTTTTTTTTAAAACATAGCCTGGTTCTCTTCACCATATTTTTCAAAGACTCTTTTTCTGTTTTGAGGTTGATTTAGAGAGGAATGAGAGTTTCAAAAACCTTAGAAACATAAAATAATAATGGCTTCCTTTTTTTTTTTTTTTACTATAATAAGGAAGATTTAGTTTAAAGATACTATCAGCTGTTTGACATCCAACTGGCACAAAGTGCTACAAATGTGCCCTGAAACACAGGATGTATCATTGATATGTTCTAGTAGCCCTGTTATAGACAATAGAATTTTTTCTGTAATATTTCTAGTCAATTATAGATCAGGAAACCAGTCCAAATGTAGCATAGGTTATCAAACCTCCCATCAGTGCATGTATGTGTGTTTGTGTGTATGTGTGTGTGTGTGTGTGTGTGTGCGTGCGTGCGTGTGTTTGTGTGTAGGTAGTCATTTTTCAGAAGTGTCTTATTCTTTGTTAGCCCATTTGGGGCTTTCTTGGCAAAGATACAAGAGTGATTTGTCATTTCCTTCTCCAGATCATTTTACAAATATGTAAACTGAGGCAAATAGGGTTAAGGCCAGATTTGAACTCAGGAAGATAAATCTTCCTGACTCTGGGCCTGGTACTCTATCCATTGTGCCACTGAGCTGTCCACTACACACACACACACACACATACACACACCAGTTAAATGGCTTAAGAAGCAGTCTAGTCATAGAGAACTTCTCCAGTTCTAAAATGACTCAGAATATATTTTATAGTCTTGATTTTCTTCATAACTTTTGAATAATCCATTTCTTTTATGATTAACTGCATCTAGGTAGGATCATTCATAGCTCTCTATTTCTTGAAAACCTATATAAATTCAATGAGTAGTGTGCTAAACAGTATCTGTTTGCAGGATGCATTGTAATATATTAAGCACTTTCCTTTTGTCCATATTTAATATTGCCAGATAAATTATATAGCCTAGGAGCAGATAATAGCATTTTTTTCTTTTTTGTATACCTCTCTAAAGGCCATTGTAATTTTCAACTTAGAACAGTTGCTGCATAGTGTCGATTGACAATAAAGATTCCTAAAGAATAAATCAAGTACTTTATCTGTCAGAGATATGTGTGATTCCATATCTTCCTACTGCCTTATTGCCATGTTATCACTACTCTCTGCCTCTTTAAATTAACTTGTATTCATTTGTCTGTTGAGATATCTTACTACTCCACCTCCCTCTGGTAGAATGTAGGCTCCCTGAGGACAGGTAAAAGTGAAAATTTTTACCTTTCTGTCCTAAGCACCAAACTCAATTCCTTGTGCCTAGTAAGGAACTGCTTATTTTCGAAATGGAGATTTCAAAACCTCTCTCGATAATATGGCCTGGTGTTTTACTTTCATTTCTTTGCATATTATCACCTTTTTTCTCTGAACTAATGTTTTGGAAATTTAAATATGTGTCCTAATAATCTAGCATTTCTGTAACTTCAATCTATAGTTTAGATGTTATTGAAAGCCATTAAATATTGTGATAGCACACCTTTTGAAAAAAAAATTATTTCTAGATAGCATCCTGAAGCACAATTCAAGTTCTATTTATGTCTCAAATAATATCAATATAATAAATGTCAAAATCAGTCAATTCCAATTTTTTGGATACTTTGGTACCTAATTCTATGATTTAGTTAGTGTTAGCTTTCTGCCTGCTTCTGAAGATTACATCCCTCCATAGCTTCTGGATGGGCATATATTATCCAAAACAAGCAAGAAAGTTAAAAAGGAAAAAGTTAACATTGCATATTAAGAACATGCAATCAGTTTAGAATATTTGGGAACAAGATTGGGAGGCATGGTAAGGAGTTTTTAGGTGATAATTATTTGGAGGAGGAAGAAAAGAAGGAAAAAAAGAAAGAGAGAGAGGGAGGGAGAAAAGGAGGAAGGAAGGAAAGAAGAAAAGCAATAAGGGAGAAAAAGAGGGAGGCACAAAGTGAGGAAAGAGGGAAGGAAATAAATTTTAAAAAATAACTTTTAATACATAGAGCTTTCCAAAGAGGAATTGGTTGTTATATGAAGTGGTAGGTCCTATTCATCGGAGATCTTTAAGAAATTATTGGATGACCATTTGGGATATTTCAGAAAGAACTTTTGTTAAGGTAAAGGTAAATTTTGGGCAAAATGTATTCTGAGGTCTTATTCTGTGCTTTTGTCAAATAACCTAGATTTTATTTTATTTTGCTTATTTATTTTTAGTTTTCAACATTTACTTCCACAAGATTTTGAGTTCCAAATTTTCACCCCATCCCACCCCTCCCCCCACCCCAAGATGGCATGCATTCTGAATACCCCTTCCCCTAGTCTGCCTTCCCTTCTATCTCTCCCCCCCCCTTCTCTTATCCTCTTCCCCTTCTATTTTCCTGTATGGCAGGATAGATTTCTATATCCCATTTCCTGTATTTCTTATTTTCCAGTTACATGTGAAAACATTTTTTTTAAACATGTATTTTTAAAATTTTGGTTCCAAATTTTCTCCCTTCCTCCCTCCCCACCCACACTCATTGCAAGGAACTCAATATAGGTTATACATGTGCAGTTATGCAAAACACTTCCATAGTAGACATGCTGTGAAAAACTAACTCTATTTCCCTTAATGCTATCCTGCCATCCCCCATTTATTCTATTCTTTCTTTTGACCCTGACCTTCCTCAGAAATATTCGCTTCTGGTTACCCCCTTTCCCAATCTACCCTCCTCTCTATCATCCCCCTACTCTCTTGTCCCCTTCCCCCCCTATTTTCCTGTAGGGTAAGACAGATTTCCATACCCAATTGAGTGTGTATCTTATTCCCTCCTTAAGTCAAATCCTATGAGAATAAGATTCACTCATTCCCTCTCACCTTCCCCCATTTCCCCTCCACTGTAAGAGCCTTTTCTTTTCTGTTTCTTTTTGTGAGATAATTTACCCCAATCTACCTCTTTCTCCTTCTCCTAGTATAATCCTTTCTCACCCCTTAATTTTATTCTCCAGATATGACCCCTTCATCTTCAACTCACCTTGTGCCCCCTATCTATCTATGTATCTATCTATCTATCTATCTATCTATCTATCTATCTATCTATCTATCTATCTATTTATCTATCTATACATACATATAATTCTTTCCCTCCAATTACCCTAATACTGACAAAGGTCTCATGAGTTACAAATATCTTTCCTTGCAGAAATGTAAACAGTTCAACCATAATAAGTCTCATGATTTCTCTTTCCTGTTTACTCTTCATGTTCCACTTGAGTCTTGTATTTGAAAGTCAAATTTTCTATTCAGCTCTGATCTTTTCATCAAGAATGCTTGAAAGTCCTCTATTTCACTGAATGACCATTTTTTTCCCCTGAAGTTTTGCTGGGTAGGTGATTCTTGGTTGTAATCCTATCTCCTTTGCCCTCTGGAATATTATATTCCATGCCCTGCGGTCCCTTACTGTAGAAGCAGCTAAATCTTCTGTTATCCTGATTGTGTTTCCACAATATTTGAGTTGTTTCTTTCTGGCTGCTTGTAATATTTTCTCCTTTACCTGGGAACTCTGGAATTTGGCTATAATATTCCTAGGAGTTTTCCTTTGGGGATCTCTTTCAGGAGGAGATCGGTGCATTCTTTCAATTTCTATTTTGCCTTCTGGTTCTAAAATATCAGGCCAGTTTTCCTTGATAATTTCTTGAAAGATGATGTCTAGGCTTTTTTTTTTTTTATCATGGCTTTCAGATAGTCCAATAATTTTTAAATTCTTTCTCCTGGATCTATTTTCCAGGTCAATTGTTTTTCCAATGAGATATTTCACATTGTTTTCTAATTTTTCATTCTTTTGGATTTGTTTTACAGTGTCTTGATTTCTCATAAAGTCACTAACTTCCAATTGCTCTATTCTAATTTTTAAGGAAGTATTTTCTTCAGTAATCTTTTGGACTTCCTTTTCCATTTGGCCAATTTTGCTTTTTAGGGCATTCTTCTCCTCATTGGTTTTTTGCACCTCTTTTGCCATTTGGGTTAGGCTATTTTTTAAGGTGTTATTTTCTTCAGTATTTTTTTGTGTCTCCTTTAGCAAGTCGTTGACTTGTTTTTCATGATTTTCTTGCATCACTCTCATTTCTCTTCCCAGTTTTTCCTCTACTTCTCTTACTTGCTTCTCAAAAATTCTGAGGTCTTATTCTGTGCTTTTGTCAAATAAGCTAGATTTTAGTCCAAGTTCTCTATGGTCTCATCTTCAGTTGATTTTCATTATTTTGTGAACTGATTTGTTTGTCACATTATTATCTCTCTTTCAAATTTTGCAAATGATTGATTTCTATATTATGGCAGTCTTTGGTAATTAGGTGAATTTACTTAGAAATGGTGTTAAATGTTTGCTACTTGATTTGATTTTTATGTGCTCTCTCCACCTCCTTTTTGTTGTGATGAATTTTGTCCCTTAAACTTCTTTAGAAATCATAGAAATCAGAGTAAAAATCTTAAATATATCTATATACATATATAATGTGTGTGTTTCATAGTCTGCTTAAATAAGGCATTTTGAAGTTCCTATCAACATATATATATATATATACATACATATATATACACTCACACACACACACACACACACACATATATATAATTTTTTTTTGCAAGGCAATTGAGGTTAAGTGACTTGCCCAGAGGTCACACAGCTAGTAAGTCTTATGTGTCTGAGGCTGGATTTGAACTCAGGTCCTCCTGACTCAAGGGCTGGTGTTTTATCCGTTGTGCCACCTAGCTGTCCCTGTTTTTTCTTTTAAATTTTAACCTTTCTTCTACTTTAGTCTTACTTTGACCTTTTCTATAACCAGTCAATACAATTTGCTATCCAAATGCATGCATGTTTGTTTTGACAATTCAGGTATTCAGTTCAAGCTTTTATCAAGTACCTAATATGTTTAAGGTTCTGTGGCACATATGGAGCAATATTGACAAGACACACACACACACACACACACACACACACACACACACACACACACA
>NW_020954867.1:420695-425542 GCF_900497805.2 Vombatus ursinus
CACACACACACACACACACACACACACACACACACACACACACACACCTACATACCTCAAACAGTTCCTGATTTCAATGAACCAATATCTTCTTGGAGAATAGAAGCTGACATTCATAGAGTCATTGACTATCTCCTAGAACTTAGTGGGGAGGGAATTTCTCTAGTCTTTCAACTCCTTTAAAAGTTACAATACTAGATACTTCTCATGAAGTATCTTGTACTCAGTAGGAACTTAAACTTTTTTTTGTATTAAATTGAAGCACAGTAGTCTTTTTGCTTATGCTATTTGTAATCACTTTAAGGTGTCTTGAATAGATGTTGCATGGTATTATATTTCTTGTTGCTTTAGCAATATGATGAAATAAGCTGTTTCCTTCAACTCCCTATTTGTTTCTCAAAAAATAAACCAAAAAAAATCATTGAGAAGTGCCTATCCTATTGCATTATCTTTTTTTTTAAATCTGGTTTTACTTATAGTGAGAATATGTTTATGGATATTGTTCAATTCATTCAGTTATATATCATCTCACAGATCAATTGTAAAAAGAAAACAAAAACAAAAACAAAACAAACCAAAAAAAAAAACCACGAACTATAATCATCTGGTATATTGGATAAAGTGATGAATTTGTAGTCAGGAAAACCTGAGTTCAAATTCTGCCTCGGATAATTGTTAGATGTTTGACTCTGAGAAGATTACAATTTTTCTCATCATCCCTTTTAACTTATCTGTGAAGCAGAGATGATAATCCTACCTGCCTCAAAGGTTTGACATAAGGATCAAATGACATAATTTGCAAACCTTAAAGTACTTTTTAAAATGGGAGTTTTTGTTATTATAATTAAATTAGTAATTATAGATGGTATAAAAACTGTTGGATTTTAGCACTTTCTTTATTTCTTTCTCACCTTTTGACTCTTTTCACTGAGTGAATAGAAAAGAGACATGCAGGAATGAAGGACATTTTTAGTTCTTGTCTGACTTACAGATTTCCATGTCTCAAATCATTCATCACCTGAAAGCCAAACTTGTATCTAGCCACACATGAGAAAATTTGTATTGCAAGAATTAGCAGTAATCACAGTTCAGGTTAGGGAAACAGCATGATAAGAGATTAAGATTTGGAGTTCAGAATATCTCAGTTCCATGGTCAAGGCACTTAATCTTTCAGAATCTCAATTTATATTAAAAAATTATTGACTATCCTTTAGTAATAGAGTAACTTCTGGGAAGAAGGAGCATAAATTTGGTCAGATCTTTTGTAGGTTATCATTTAAGAAACATTTGAAAATGTTAAATTTTGGATGGTCAAGTTGAATCATAAACCTGTCAAGGAAATCTATTAAGTCTTTTATAAGAATAATAATAGTTAGCCTTAATTTGGAACTTTAATATTTGTAATCATGTTAATGTGTGATTTCATTTGATTCATACAACTCTATGAAATATATGTGTGTTGTGTGTTCATGTATATGTGTATTTCCCATATTACAGATTAAGAAAATGAGGCCGAGAGAGGTTAATTAACTTATGTAGGATCATATAGCTACTCCTTCTCTACCTGCCTAATCAACTCACTATCCCAGTTTCTACAGCAGTTTCCAGACCTTTTCATCTTCCTCAAACACCTCATGGTTTCCCCTCACCCCGCCTTCTCAGTTAAGAGCCCTGTTTCATATTTTACAGAAAAAAAAAATGAGGCCATTCACCAGGAGCTTCCTCTTCTCCCCTCTCCCTCATCTCATATCACATGTATGCTTTCTGCTACTTTGTCCTCCTTCACTTTTTACTTATATGATAAAGTCGCCTTACTCCTTACCAAGGCCCTGATCAAATAATCCCATTTTTTATCTCCTCCAACATATTGCTCTCTCTCTTTCTCTCTGTCTCTGTTTCTGTCTATGTCTGTCTCTTTCTCTCTTAGTCTCTGTCTCTCTGTGTTTGTGTTTCTTTCTCTGTCTCTGTCTCTCTGTCATGCACTCATATATTTATTTTCCATCTCTATCTGTCTATTGGCTCATTTCTTACTGTCTAAAACCATGCCCATCTCTCCCCAATCGTTACAAATCTTCATTTGATCATCCTATATCTCTTCTACCCTTTGTGGCTAAACTTGAAAAGGCCATCTTCACTAAGTGCCTCCACTTTCTCTTTTCTCACTCTGTTGTAAACTCCTTACAATCCAACTTCTGCCTTCATCATTCCACCTAAAGTACCCTATCCAATGTTATAATCTTAGTAGCCAAAACCAATGGTCTTTTCTCAATCCTTATTCTCAACTTCTCTGCAGTTTTCTATATTGTCAATCATCCTATCCTCCTTGATACTCTCTTCTCTCTAGATTTTCAAGATACCACTCTCTCCTGGTTCTCCTCCTACCTATCTGACAGTACTTTCCCAGTACCCTTTGAGGGATTGTCTTCCAGATCAAACCTTCTAACAATAGGTGGATCACAGGGTTCTGTCCTTCTTCTCGTCTTCTTCTGTAGTACTTTGCTTGGTGAGCTCATCATCTCCTATCTCCATGCTAACGATTTTCAGATATAACTAACCTGCCCCAACCTCTCTGCTAACCTGCATTTTCATATCTTCAAGTGCCCTTCAGACGTCTTAAACTAGATATCCAGTAGACATTTTAAACTCAATATAGGCAAAACAGAACTCATTATCTTTCTCCCTAAACTCTCTTACTTCCTACCTTCGCTATTACTGTGGAAGGCATCAGACTCACAACCATCCTAGACTCCTCACTACCCCTTACTTATCCTGTACTTCTCATCCATTGCCCAGGCCTATAGATTTCACCTTTGCAACATCTCTTGAATACACGTCCTTCTCTCTTTGATACTGCCATTCTTGTTCAGGCTTTCATCACCTCATGCTTAACTATTGCAATAGACCTCTGTTGTGTCTGCCTGCCTCAAGTCTCTCCTAATTCCAAACCATTCTCCATTCAGCCACTAAAGTGATTTTCTTTTTTTTATTTTTATATTAATTTATTTTGATTTATCAATAATCACTTCCATATGCTTTTGAGTTAAAAATTTTTCTCCCCCTTCGTCCCCACCACTCTCCCCAGGACGGCACACAATCTGATATGGGCTATACATTTACATTCCTATTAAACATATTTTCACATTAGTGATGTTGTAAGTAAAAATTAAAAGCAATAGGAGGAACCATAAGAAAGAGGAAACAAAACTCAACAGAAGAGAAAAAAAATAGCAATTCAACTTCCATAGTTCTTTCTTTGGATGTGGATAGCACTTTCCATCATGAGGCCTCTGGAGATGTCTTAGATCCTTGTATTTCTGGGAAGGATTAAGTTTATCAATATTAGTCATCACACAACGTGGCTGTTATTGTGTACAACGTTCTCTTGGTTCTGCTCACTTTATTCAGCGTCAGACCATACGAGTCTTTCCAGGTTTTTCTGAAGTCAGCCTGTTCATCATTTCTTATAGCACAATAGTATTCCATTACATTCATATACCACAACTTGTTCAGCCATTCCCCAATTGATGGGCATCCTCTCAATTTCCAATTCTTTGCCACCAGAAAAAGAGCTGCAATGAATATTTTTGTACATGTGGTTCCTTTTCTCATTTGTGTGATTCCTTTGGGATATAGCCCTAAAAGTGCTATTGCTGGGTCAAAGGGTATGCACATTTTTATAGCCCTTTAGGCATAATTCCAAATTGATCTCTAAAATGGTTGGATCACTTCACAACTCCACCAACAATGTATTAGTATTCCAATTTTCCCACATCTTCTCCAACACTTGTCATTTTCCTGTTTTGTCATCTTGGCCAACCCGATAGGTGTGATGTGGTACCTTGGAGTTGTTTTGATTTGCATTTCTCTAATCAATAGTGATTTAGATCATTTTTTCATAAGACTATAGATGGCTTTAATTTCTTCGTCTGAGAATATCCTTTGACCATTTATCAATTGGGGAATGGCTTGTATTCTCATAAATTTGACTTAATTCTCTATATATTTTAGAAATGAGGCCCTTATCAGAGAGACTGTAAAAATCCTTTCCCAGTTTTCTGCCTTCCTTCTAATCTTAGTTGCATTGGCTTTGTTTGTGCAAAAACTTTTCAATTTAATGTAGTCAAAGTAATCCATTTTGCTTTTCATAATGTTCTCTATCTCCTGTTTGGTCATGAATTCTTCTGTTCTCTATAGATCTGATAGGTAAACTATTCCTTGCTCTCCGAGTTTGCTTATAGTACAATCCTTTATATCTAAATCATGAACTCATTTTGATTTTATTTTGGTATATGGTGTGGAATTTTGATCTATGCCTAGTTTCTGCCATACTCTTTTCCAGTTTTCCCAGCAGTTTTTTTCAAAGAGTGGTTTCTTATCCCAGCAGCTGGATTCTTTGGGTTTATCCAAAGTGATTTTCCTAAAGCACAAGTCTGACCATGTCACCTCCCTGTCAATAAACTCCAATAGCTCCCTATTACTTCTATGATCAAATGCACAATTACCTGCTTGGTATCCAAAGCCTTTCATAACCTACCAACTTCCTACCTTTCCATTCTTCTTATACCTTACTCCTCAACACATATTTTTTGATCTAGTAATAATGGTCTCTTTGCTGTTTCAAAAATAAAACTCTCCATCTCTAATCTCTGGATATTTTCTCTGGTTGACCCAGATACCTAGAATGTTTTCCTTCCTCAACTCTATTGACTTTCCTGTCTTCCATTAAGTCCCATCTTCTGAACTAAACTTATCTAAACTAAAATCTCATCTTCTATAAGAAGCCTTTCACAACCCCTGTTAATTCTAGGACCTTCTCTAACTTACTTATTTCCTATTTGTCTTGCATA
>NW_020954867.1:425552-470031 GCF_900497805.2 Vombatus ursinus
AAATGGCAAACCACTCACATATCTCTGCCAAGAAAAACCTAAATGGGGACACAAAGAGTGGGAAACTACTGAACAGCAACTGTTACTTACTATTTACTATCATTAATATCATCAATTAGATATCATTAATAGATAAGTAATCTAGTAAGAATATATAATAAATAATTTTCAAATAACGAAAATGAAGGTAGTTTGGCATAATTGGTTCTTGGGAAAGCCGATCTTTTTTCCCTTTCTAGTTGTGTACCAAACATTTCCTCAATAATCCTCCCTCTGATTATCTCTGGAATATAATTTGAGTTCATTGAACTGCTTTTCAAACTTTTATCTCTCTTTTTTTTAATTAAATTCAAGATGACCTTTGTTCTTCTTCAATCTTGTGATACCTCTCCCTTTTTCTTTGGTCCTTCAACAGTACCACCATCCTGGTTTAGGCACACATCACTTTATTACTAGACTAATACAAAAACCTTTTGTTTGTCTTCGAGATTTAAAACTTTTCTTATACCAGTCCATCCTACACTCATCTCTCAGTCATGTTGCTAAATATGATCATGTATACCTTAATCAGATGCATGATAAAGTATGGTCATGCTCAAAAATATCTTGAGCACTGAATAAACTCCAGTGGTTCCCTATTAATTCCAGGATCAAAGATAAAATAAACTTTCTGTATGGCTTTTAAAGTCTTTCATGCTCTCACCCATTCTTAAATATTCAGTCTTCTTATATCTTATTTTCCTCCATGTATTCTATAATTCAGTGACAATGTATTTTTTGCTGTTAATCATGCAACATTTACTGACTGACTTTTCACTGATTGTTCCCCTTGCCAGAATGATATTCCTTTCTTATCTCTTCCTCCTGGCTGTCATGGCCTCCTTCATTTTTCTGCTAATTCCTACTTTCTGCACAAAGCTTTTCCCATTATCTCTTAGTGCTAATAATAATCTTCTTTTGAAATTACATCCAGTTTATTCCTTATATATCTTGATGTCAATAGTTTTTTTTAATTTATTATTTTTATTTTTTTGCATGTTCACTCCCCCATGTGATTGTGAGCAAAAGCAGGGTGTGTTTCTGCCTTTCTTTGTATCCCCAGCACTAAGCACTGTGTCTGACAAATTGAGGCTTTTAATAAAGCCTTTTGTTTTGACTTAATTTACTAACATACTCACTATGTTGAAGCAAACTGAATGTATGAAGAGGCTATGGGTTATAAAAGAGAAAATAATGGATTCAAATCCTATGTCATAAATTATATTATCTTAGGAAAGTCATTTAATTTGTCTTAACTTCACTGTCTTCAACTACAAACAAGTATAACAGTTGTATTTCTTACCTTAGAGTTTTCATGTGGAAAGTGCTGTTTATTTCTTAAAATTCTACCAAAAATGATTATTGTTGTTATTCATATTATTACTGTCGTGTAGGGGTTAGTAGAGGGAAATTCAATTCAATATACTTTTATTATGATTCTATTGTCTGCCGGATAGCACTGCCAAGGGCTTGGAGAGTTACATAGTCTAGATAAGCTATAGCCCTTGCCCAAATAGAATTTGTAGTCTGATATATTACATATATAAATATAATAAATTTGATAAATACACTACAAAATAAGACAACAAAGGAAATTGAAGCTAGAGTACAGATGAATGTTAGGTTAATGCATCTGCACGTAATTCAGCAAATGAATGAGGATCTTTGAAATATTTTGTACAAGAAATTGATATGGTCAGAATTGTGTTTTAGGAAGATTACTCTGTAATTACATGACATATGACATGAATTGGAGGGAAGAAATATTAAAGACTAGGATACCAATTTAGAGGATCAATCTTGAAATAATGTGATAACCCTAACCTGGTCATGGTGGTGGAAAGAAAGAGATAAATTAGAGAGATATTGCAAAGGTAAAATCAACATAACTTTGTAAGTTGAGAAACTACTAAATGTTTTATTGAATTGAATCTCCTATTATTGGACCCTATACAATAGTAATATCAATAACAATTATGTATGAAGATGAAAGACAAGGGGAAAAAGTCAAAGCTGAATCCAAAGTAATGGAGACAACACTGAACTTGCATTCCTTAAGTTAATTCTTGGCTGGAACACTTTCTGTGACAATAAATTAGTCTACTGAGACTCTCTGAGTACCATTTCCTCACCTGTAAAATGGTAGGGGTAATAATTACTGGCCATTGGATTCAAATGAACTAACTTACGTTAAAAAAAAAAGGCTTTGAAAATTGTCAAGCCCTATTGAAATGCAAAGGACTATTTTGGTTATTAATACTGATAATAGCATTCTTAGTCTTCTTGTAAATTTAGGCCTTGCAGATAGCCAATCAGAATGATTCTGATCTAAAGCATACTCATGAAATAAATACTAAAACTCTTATTTAATTTTGACAAGGTCCATATGACAACAACATTTGAAAATAAATCTTACATCAGGACTATATAATTGTTAGCTTATTCAAATTTCTGTGGCATGTAAAAGATAGAACTGACAAGTGCATTCTTCATGGAAATACACTTCAGATCTCTGTCACACACCAGCTTGTTGTAGTCCCTCACTATTGTTAAACTAACAGCTGTCAACTGTCCAAGGTCCATCAGTGAAGTTTCTGCCACTTTTAAATCCCCCTGCAGGACTCCAGAATGGCTCTTTAACTGGAATGATACTCTGGTAGACTAGAAATAAAGAAAATGACTGGGGTTACCTTTCTATTTTAGGTAAACACCAGGTAAAGGAATAATAGTGGCAAAGCCTTTTTTCTGAAAATGAAATCATATTCGTAGTTTTTATGTAATCGTTGAAGACTTTTCTTTCAATCCTTTGTAATTAAAAATAAAAGAAACATTAACCAAAAGTATTTCCATGGTAGAAATAACAGGAGACATACACAATGCAAGTAAAATAGAATAAAAGCAATTGGTTTTAATTTTGGGACGTATAGAGGGCAAATGGTTTCACAGTTTCTTGCCCACCAAAGAGCTCTCATCCATTTAAACCTGGACATTTTTTCCAATGCTGGATTAATTTCTGCATTTCACAATAGTACACAAACATTTGGGAGAATAATAACCTTCTTTCCATATAATTTTTAATCATGAAGGATCAGAGGGCATTTCAAAGATAACAATAGCAGAAACAAACTCCAAACTCCCTATCAATATTTCTAATTAGGAAAAGAACAGGAAGGAGAAGAGGGCAAGATATTTAGACATCTTTGATATATGTTCCTTATTTCCTGCTACCCTTTATCAGTGTAGGAGTTATTTAGCTGGAGACTTAACAATTTTCAGCCCAGTCCCCCATTCCCTTAAGGGGCAAGAACCTTCTGCTTGTTTGTGAATCTGGGTTACTAATGGGCTTAGAGTGAGAGAACATCTGATGGACAAAATGAAATCAAAACCTCTCAGAGGACTTGGCAGTGGGTTGGCAAATGGAGTTTGAAGCAGTAAAATAAAGTTAGGGGACAAGTTTGTGCATAATAAGTTCAGGAAAGCAATATGAAGAAGAGAAGAAAGTGTTGGCAAATGTCAGTTTTACTTTTTTGAAGTCTCTCCCTGAGGCAGTCTATTTATGCCAGTAGCATGCTAGCCATGCCCCCTTGTTTTTAACTTGCATCCATAATACTCTGGAGATAGCTAACAGGTGAAAGTCAGACAGAGGAAGATTTGGCCTTGATGTAAATAGAACTTCCTAACAAGTAGATTTATTTAAAATTTCATGGGCCGCCTCAAGAGACAATAGGTTCCTTCTGATTGATGATCTTCAACAAAGACTTAATGATAACTCTTTGGTAATACTATAGAGAGGATTCTGGTTTGGGTATATTTTAGATTAGGTCTCATACAACCTCTAAAGTCACCCAGAGTTAGAATTTACTATATCACATGATTGAGAAATCTAGTTTCAAGACTTAGAAACAGATGGACCAAGGTGGAAAATGAAGAAATTGTTTGTCACAGTGAAGGGAGTTCTAATATGTTCCACTTATTCACAAAGACTTATAGTACAACTTGTGTTGTACTCAAGAATTGTCTGATGTGGATGGGGAGTAGTATGTATTCACAAGTTACACAGGCTTACCTTTGTTAAGTGTTGTGTTGTTGGTGGATAAGCTGGGAGTGAACTGGGGGAACTTTCACAGCTTTGGCCAAAGTTGTAGTAAGGACTCTGTGTAAGTACATTGTAGGTGAAAGTGAATGATAGTGGAACCTTGATCCAAGCTAGTATATTGTGTATAGGCAATGTCATAACTTCTCCAAACTGATCAAACTACACAGTCATATTCAGAACAAAGTTAGGTTTAGGGTCGTGAGTGAGGGAGATAGAAATTTAGGAGGTTGTAGAGAGATCATGGAATTTCAAAGTCCTAGGAGGTTGTGAAATTTAAGGTATGATCTTGGCAATGTGGCTAATTTGGTATAGAAATGGTTATTGAAATTGAAGAATTGTGTGTTCAGATCAAGAAAAGAGTCATTAAGATGAATATCGATATCCCTGAGAATAATGGTAAGGGATGAAACAGAAAGCAAGAATGTGAGCTAAATATAATATAGTAGAGCAAGAGTGATCTGGGTGTTGTTAGATGATAGCAATACAATTGGTGACCAGATTAATATCAATAAAGTCCATAGATTCAAATTCATAGAAGATCACTGAGGGACAATGATAAAGAAATTGTCTGAAATGAGGAAATTTGGAATATAATCACCACATTTTCTTGTTCCTATGGTTTATTTGCTGTGTAAAATACATACACACACATATATATAATATATATGTATATTATATATATATATATATATATGTCTGTCTGTCTGTCTATAAATTTTAGATAATACATGACCCATGCCATGCAGGTGCTTCTAGGCTAGTAGAGGGGGTTTCACCATTCATTTTAAGGACATTTCAATTTTGAACAAAGAAATCAAAGAATTCTGTCAACATACAGCAAATTTATTTTTTTATACTGTATTCTCCCCTTACTTCTAAGACATAGCTTATTTTAATATTTTAGTCTTGGTTATTCCATTAGGTCACATTTTGACTTGGAGCAAGTTCTTTCACTTCTCTGGGCCTCACTTTATTCATTTCGAAAATGAGAATGACTTCTCAGGTAACTTCCGTTTCAAATTCCAGGATCCCATAATCCCAGTATTGAAAGTTAGATTGTTGGAATGATTAACCTCTAACACCTAATCCAGCTGCAATATTCAATGATCCTAAATACCAAATAAAGAAATAAAAATCAGTTTTTACCCCTCCCCTTCTCACAAATTCTTTGTAATTACTTCATTTGCATATTGTCATTTTACTTACCTGTGTACATTTTATTTCTCTCAGCAGAGTGAAAGTTTATGAGGATAGGGACTATTTCACTTTTGTCTTTATAAATCCAATGACTAGCACCAGGTCTGGTATGAAATAGGCATTTAATAAATGCTTGTTGAACATAATGCGATAGAAACCTCATGAAACAGGAATCAAGAGGCTTAAACCTAGAAGTGGAGCTACAACCAATACTTTAGACTTTATAAATCACACCTAAAATATGTAACTTCCAACTTCCTTGCTCCTCTGCAAGATGTGTTAAGTAGCTATGAAATTTGAACTGGGGGACCAATTGACTCTAGTTCCCCAAACATTCTTATAAACTAAGGATGGCAGAAGACATATATTGAGACTAGTTTGAGGCAGTGAATGCAGGAATCAGCACAGAATCCCTTAAATCAAATGATTATTTAAAATATGCTCTATCATATATGCTATTAAAGTATTATTGTCTGCATTAAATTAAGTAAAATTTATGACATAGCAGATGATATTTACCAGCATGATGTTCATATGGAAATTCAGCTAATAAGGAAAATAATGAACCCCTGTACAGTATCCAATTGCTCAAGAGCTTGAATTTAATGTAAAATGTGCAATTGTTTCATAATAAGAGATAATGCAAAATGGGCAAAATCTCTTTGCTGCAGTTCACATTTATGTTCCTTATCTACATACTTAGGGACTTAAGACTCATTGGAACTTCATTTAGGGATGCAGAAAAGCACATAGGATAATAGACTTTTTAAATGTCATTAGACAAAGTAAACAGGGTAATTAGAGATATTTAAACAGGCCATCGAGTAAAGAATTTATTATACAGTACCTGAAAAAATTACAGTGCAAACTTGGCTGCTTAAAAAAACAAGCAACAGAAATATGAATCAATGAGACATGGTGCCATTTCCTTGTTACATTTTCTAAGTCAACAAATATGAAAACACCACTTAAAGAATTTGGCAGACATCTCTGCATAAAATGTACATTTTAAAAAGCATATTATTTTAACTGGAAGAGTGAGACCATATTCCTGCCTTTTGCATAACTATACAGATTTTAATTATGTCACTCAAAAGAGCAATTTCTAAGTGCAAGAGGAAAACACCCAAGATAAAGAATGATGGAGTATAGTACCAGGAAATCCTTACTTCTACCTATTCTAAGCCCTTTTTAAGCTGTAATTTAAGCTTGGACCTTTCCAAAATTAGTTTCCATTACTCCCTAATGTGAACCATTTTTTTTGGTTCTATGATTTCTTTCTGTAAATATATAATAATTTTGTAATGGACTGGGTTATTCACTGTAGCATGGATTGCAACTACATTTCTGCTTCTCTGCCTTTGCTCACATGGCTCCTTTACTTGGAGAATCCCTCAAAACCTATTTGCCAAACATTTATTAATTACTAACTAAAGGAAGATCCATTTTTCTAAAGTGTGGGAATACAAATATGAAAGACACACATACACACATACACAAAAACACACTGCACAGCCCTAAAAGAGTGACACAACATGTATACAAATAAATATACTATAAGGCAGATAGTGATAGGGGAAAAGGAAACATCAATACAAGAGATCATTTAAAAAGACACAGTGTCAGGGCAGGTTTTGTGAAAGATCAAGAGCCTTGACAAGGGTCTTTGTAGGAACAGTCAAATTTCAACAGGCAGAAATAAATAAGACTATATTTTAGGCATAAAGTAGAAAAAAGTCTACAAAAATGCAAGAGAGACAAAATAAGGGAGCCATTAGTAGTTCAGTTTGTATGGATTGTATAGCTCATTTGGAGGATCTTGAGTATTGGAGTAAAGTTTGCATCTTACCCTAGAAGCAATAGAGAATCACTGAATGTTTCAGAAGAGGGCTATCAAAAGTTCAGACTTGTTCATTGGGAAGATTATACTAGTATTTGGGTAGAGAATAGACTGAAGAGGAGAGATTCTGAGCAAAAAATGACTAGTATTCCCAAAACCCAAAAGCAATAGATATCAGGTAGTCCAGGGATTCTTAATCTGTGTTAGGGGTGTCAGTAAATTCGGTTTTTTTGAGAACTTTATTTCAATATGACTGCTTTCCTTGTCAATCCTGTGCATTATTTATGCATTTAAAAACATTCTGAGAAAGGGCTGATAAGCTTCACCAGACTTCTGAAAGGGTGCATGATTTCATACAGTTTAGAACTAGAGCACTCACATATGAACAAAAGATCTCTTCTGAAGATCCCACTCCTTGCAGAGGAAAACCATCACTATTTTGAAAAGCTCTAGTTTTTTTTTTTCTTTTATTGGTTAAATATTTCCTAGTACTTCATTTCCATTCCAGGAGAGAAGATGAGGGCCTGAACCTGGATATGGCAGTGTAAATAGGACCTGTATTTGGATAGTAGCAAATATGCATAGAGAAGATGAGGGTGATAGGAGATGCATCATGGAGGTTGATGGCTAAGGTGAGAGGGAAGGGATAAATGGAAGGGTTGAGGGAAAATATAGAGTCAGTCTATGAGAAGGAAGATATGGAACAAATCCAGATTTTGACACAAATGGACTGTGTGACTTTGGGCAACCGTTTTACCTTTCAATGGCTTGGACATTTCTCTAAAAAAAAATGTACAGGGGCAGCTAGCTGACGCACTGGATAGAGCACCAGTCCTGAAGTCAGGAGGACCTGAGTGCAAGTACGGCCTCAGACCAAACACTTGACACTTACTAGCTGTGTGACCCTGGGCAAGTCAGTTAACCCCAATCGCCTAAAAAAAAATGTACAACAGTTGCCAAACTTCATTTAATAGAGGGAGGTTTCCTTATGCAGTAATTTCCTACACTGAAGAAATGACATGTCCAGTGAAAAGGAGAAAAAGTATGAGAATTGAGAAGATAAAAGAAGATGATGACTTAAGATTCTGAGCTTGGGTGACTGAGAAGATAATTATGCCATCAACAAAATAGGGCACTTAGGAGGACAGAGATTTTAAAGTGTATGATGATTAGTTCCTTTTGAAACATGTTGAGTTTCATGTGTCAGTGGGATATCCAGGAGATGTATAGCAGGTTGGAGAATTAAGACCAGGATCTATCCAGGGGAGATATATGATATATGATACACACACACACACACATACACACATACACTCACACACACACATACATGCATATATGTGATGGTTTACTCAAAGAAATTACCAATAGAAGTGCATGAACAAAACAATTTGGAGACTATTAGCTTAACAGATAATAGATATTTAGTAAATGTTGATTAGTTTACATTAAATATTACTATCATTGCTTTTACCTTAAAAGACCACATTAGGATATAAGAATTGCCATAATGGATATCCTCATATGATCCTTCTGGGCTATTATTTTGTTTCTGAATAAGGCACCAAGGGATACTCTGTGGGAGGAAAAGATTATCAACTAAAAATATTAGGGCATAAATCTCAAAATATTCCTGGTTTACATTAAAAGTCAGTATGAATCTATCAAACATAAATTTTTCTAAACTCTATTTGTACTTATTTATAAGTTCAGCTTATATTAAACTCTAGGCTAGCAGGCTTCTTATGTTTATGACTTACTGAGAAAATTAGCACTTTCCCTTTGTCCCAGTTTTTATGTTTTTCAAGCTGCCAGGGGTGGTGCAGTTGTGGTTCCATGAATGATCTATATGCCAGACAACCTCCCTTTTCTTCTGCCAGTAATCCCCAAGGCTTTATTTGCTTATTCCCCCAACTGGTCCCTGCCCATTTGGGTCAGGGGATGAAAACGCCTTTAGCATTGAGGAATCAGCTTTGGGGGAAGGGGTAGTAATGGCAGTAAAGACATGTAAGAGTGAACCAGCAAAGCAAACCCTGAAGTAGTTCAGTGGCTAAAAAGAGGGATGCATAAGATGAAGTAGTCATTGGACATAGAGATAGTGTATTGCCTAGTTCTATCATAATTACTCTATGCACAGAGCTCTAATTTGGGCTGAATATTGAGGCAGCTAGGAAGCTCAATGGATAGAGTGCTGGGCCTGGAATCAGGAAGACCTGAGTTCAGATCCAGCTTACATACTAGCTATGTGACTGGACAAGTCACTTAACCTCTATTTGTCTTAATTTACTGGAGAAGGAAATGGCAAACCACTCCAGTATCTTTGCCAAGAAAACTCCATGTAGAGCATTGGTGTGCTATAGTCTACAGAGTCACAAGGAATGGGACAGGACTGGACAACAACAAAATCTGCACCATTGTCCCAGGTGTGAGTCCTGGGAAATAAATGTATTTTCAAGGAATAGAATGCACTTTCCCTTATCCGCTCCAGAGCTTTGGTACTTGTTTTCCAACAGAAAAAGGCAACTCTTTCTTGAACAGGAGTGTTGTCCAAAGAGACCAGCCATTTTGCTATTAGACCACCTCCCCTAAACTTAAGGAATTCAGTACTTTAGGGAGAGAGGAAAAAAAAAACCCTCAACTGAGTGGACCATGTCCATGGTGGTAGAAAGAATATTTAGGGCAATATGTTCCTGTTCCTTCATCCTCCAGCAGCCACAGCCTTTGACCCCATTCCATTGTCCTCCACCAGGGAAGGAGGAACCCAGGTTTCTGGATGGTGAATGGGGGAAAAACATACTCCATTTCAGTCAAAGAAAGGAAATTGCTTTAGGAACAAAGTTGCTGAATAAAGGAGGAAATAGTTGAAGTTAGTAATCATCTATGTAAGTGAAAAAGCTCACAACACCAATATGTCAGACCCATTCAGTCTCTGATTATAAAGAAATTCATAATGAAAGATGATATCAAATGCAATTATTTCTGAACAGTGGCCATTGGGAAATCAAAATCAATGATGATAGGTTTAGACACCTGCCATGCTTTTCACCCTTTATGCTGTTCTACCATATGAAAAATCTTTTGGATTTTACCACATGCTCAGAGGAAGGTAGTAAATACACTGGTGCCATATTTGCTTAAATACCATTTTGAAAATAAAGAAAATATTGCTAAAATATTGGAAAGGAAAAACTGTGACTGTGTGAGCTTAAGCAAAATTATTTGAAATACAGAGTAAATTATTTTCTCAAAAATTATTGGACACATGTTCTTAATGTGAAACTACTGAAAGTGCTCATAAGGATAAAGGAGCTTAGATTTATGATTTAGAGAAATCTTAATGGCAATCTGTAATTTGCCAACCCATTAATTTATAGATGAGGAAGCTTAGGTCACAAAATTTACCAAAATTCTTGAAAGGAGTACGTAGAATAGTCAAGATTTGAACCCGTGTGTTCAGACTTAAAAATCTACTGCCCTTGCAACTGTGTTACTACAGGTCAGGTTTCTAAATAACTTCATCTTTTAGGGACATTTTAGAATAATCAAAACCTATCCAACTAATTTTGCAAAAAAAAGAGAAATGGCACATGTAACACAGAGAAAGAAGTCGAAAACAATTCAGTTAAATCATATCTGACTTTTTGTGACCCTGTTTGGGGTTTTCTTGGCAGATATACTAGAGTGCTTTTTCATTTCCTTCTCCAGCTCATTTTATAGGTGAGCAAACTGAAGAAAACAGTGTTAAGTGAATTGCCCAGGGTCACCCAGCTAATAAGTCTCTGAGGTCATATTTGAACTCAGGTCTTTCTGACTCCAGGCCTGGTGTTATACCCACTGTACCACCTAGCTGCTCCAGAAAATATACATATAAACACATACACATATACACACATATGCACATACATACATGCATACATACATACATATGGAACGTGGAGAAATAGGTGGAAGAAAATGAAAAAAATCAACAGATATTGATAAAAATAAAACAGATAAAAGAAGAGCAAGTACTGTTTCTACAAATAAGCATACTCCAATGTTGTGCACTTCTGGTAAGTTAGAGACCTTTCAGATAATTGGCTTGCTCTCTATTTAGGTATAGAACTGACCAAGATTGTATCAAGTAACTCTACTGAAAATTTATTAAATCATATCTTATAGCTAGTAGAACAATTATGAAAAATAAAGAAGGTACTAAACCTTAGACTAGTTCCTGTTGAAGAAATAAGCATATAAGGATATTATAACACATAGATACCACAGGAAGACTTCTTTTCCTCTGACAAAGAAAAAGAAGACAACACAATAAATAAATGTGAATTACTTTGTTAATTGTATTAAAAAACAGTCTATTTTTAAAGATCTATTATTATGAGGTAGCTAGGTGGTATGGTAGGCCACTGAATATAAAATCAGAACAGACTTGATTTCAAATATTGTTTAATGAACTTACTAGTTTTTAACCTATGAAAAGTCATTTCACAACTTGTAGCTTCAGTTTCCTCATCTGTAACATGGGAATAATAGGACCTGTATCACATAACTATTCAAATACCATGTACATGTTAGTTATTATTATCATCACCAAGAAAATAAATCTTTGTGAAATATTTTCTTGAGGAAAAGAATAAGTATATAAATACATTTTCAATTAATTAATAAATAAATGAGTGAAGGAATGAATGACTATTAAAACTATGTATCTATAGATATTTGTCTTCTTATTGCACAAAGCAATGACAGAGTTATTTAGCTAAGGCAGTTTTTTTTTTCAAAATAATTCACAATGAACATACACCATATACATAAATAACTTTTCTCCTCTAATTTCACATTGCCAGATCAGATATCAATTTTAATACCTCTAAGAGCAATAGTTTTACAGAGCAATACACAAATAGGATCATTTTTGTGAGTTTCATTACTTCTTGATTTGCTCTGTGTTCCCATTACTCAAGATTGTGTCCTCAGGGTCAGGTTTCTTCTCCTAGGCTGTTTTGGCAACCTTCACTTCAGCACAATACACTAGGCTGTGTTGACTTTTACAAATTATTTTGTTTCAAATAACTTTAGTAAGATGTGAAGAAATCTCAGGGAGGACTAACTAAACAAAAAAGTAGGAAAGCTTACAAATAGAGAGTTCAGACTTTTACTTTTATTGTTATTCTTACTTTCAATACCAGACCTCTACTCCTTAACCTCCCCAAGTATTTTTATTATCAGGGAAGACAGATTTCTTTTATAACAATTCAGTTTTTTAAAAATTTGGAGTTCTAGATTGTCTCCCTCCTTCTCACCCCTCTCTCAACTAATTGAAAAGGAAAACAATATAATGCCCATTATATATATGAAGTCATGTAAAACATATTTCCATATTAGCCACGTGACAAAAAAAAAGAAAAAGAAAAAAGAAAAAAAAAAGAAAAGCGAGAAAAATACAGTGGAAAAATATGCTTCAATCTGCATTCACAGTTAATTAGTTCTCTCTCTAGAGGTGCATAGCATTCATCATGAGCCCATTAGAATTCTAATGGATCATTGTATTGATCTGAATAGCTCAGTTCCAATATATTTGAGAAATAGGGCCTTCATCAGATAAACCTGTTATAATATTTTTTCCAGTTGTCTACTTTCCTTCTAATTTTGTCTGCATTAGTTTTGTTTGTGCAAAACATTTTTTAATTGCATGTAACTAAAATTATCCTTTTTACCCCCCCGTAGCCTGTTCTCTCTCTTAGTCATAAATTCATCCCTTATTGATACATCTGACAGGGTTTTTTTTTTTCCATGCTCCCTTAATTTGCTTATGATATCACCCTTTATGTTTAACTCATGAAAAGTTGGTCTATGTCTAGTCTCTGACAGATTTCTTTCTAATTTTCCCTAATCTTTTTTTGTTTGTTTGTTTGCTTAATGAATAGTGGTTTCTGCCCTGAGATCTTTGATCTTTGGGTTTATAAAACAATATATTATTTTGGTCATTTACCTCAGTGCGTTATATAGCTAATCTATTCCACTGATCAATCACTATTTATTTGAGTGTACTAATTTCTTTTGATGATTTTCAACTTTGTAATATGTTTTAACATCTGCCATTATTAGATATCTTTTATTTACTTTTTTTTATTGATTCTCTTGATATTCTTTGTGATATATTACCTTAGTCTCCTCGATAGTATTTTTTAAACAGTGTTTCTTCAATATTCTTTAGAGAAATTGGTCTATAGAATTCTTTCTCTGTTTTTGTTCTTACTAATTTAGGTATCAAAGCCATATTTGTGTCATAGAAAGAATTTGTTAAGACTCATTACTTACATTTTTTTCAAATAGTTTATATAGTATTGAAATTAATTGTTCATTAAATATTTGGTAGAATTCACTTCTAAATTCATTTGATACTGAGTAATTTTTCCCCCTTTGGGAGTTCATTAAAGGCTTGTTGAATTTCTTTTTTTTTTTTACATAGTTATTTAAGTATTTTATTTTCCCTTCTGTTAACCTGGGCAATTTATATATTTTTTGTAAATATTCATTTAAAATATTTCCATTTCATTTAGATTGTCAGTTTTATTGGTATATAACTGGGCAATATAACTTTTTGCTTCAATCCCATCTTCAGTAGTGCATTTACCATTTTCATTTTTGATGTTAATAATTTGGTTTTCTTTTCTTTTTTTAAAATTTTTTCTAAATTTTTATGATATATAAATATGAATAACATGTACATTTCTTCACTTTTTAAAAGGAGGAAAATAGACATATTTAAATACTTGTAGAAAGTCCAAAAAGAAACACAGACAAGCAGAATAGCTTTGAAAGTATATGTGTATATATATATATATATACACACACACAAACATACATACATACATGTATGTATGTGTATATATACAATACTCACATGTTATAATACATACTTTATGCTGTATGCTATATACTATAGTAAATATACTTTATGAAAATATAGTCATATGTTTTGCATGAGTTCACATGTATAATCTATGTCATATTGTTTGCCTTCTCAAGGAGTAGGGAGGGGTGGGAAAGGAGAGAATTTGGAACTCAAATTTTAAAAAAAAGTGTTAAATGAAATTAGTAAATAGTTAACGAAATAAATAAAATGGATTTTTACAGGTTGAATTTATTGTATATTCAAAAGCAATACGTAATAGAGATTAGCAGTTACAAGGACACTTCTTTTTCTTGTTTAACTTTGTATATGGAAGCACTTTTTTTATTTTTTTATTTTTTTGCGGTAATTTTTATTTATTTTTTGTTTCCAACATTTACTTCCACAAGATTTTGAGTTCCAAATTTTCACCCCATCTCGCCCCTCCCCCCATCCCAAGATGGCATGCATTCTGAATACACCATCCCCTAGTCTTCCTTTCCTTTTATCTTTCTCCCCCCTTTTCTTATTCCCTCCCGCTTCAATTTTCCTGTAGGGCAGGATGGATTTCTGTACCCCATTTCCTGTATTTCTTATTCCCCAGTTCCATGTGAAAACATTTTTTCTTTTCTTTTTTTAACTTCTTAAATTAATGATTTCTTTATCTTTTGTATTGTTTTCTCTTTCATAAAATCAGCTCCTAGTTTTTTTAATTAATATTTTAATTTTATTAATATTTCCTTTGATTTTCAGAATTTTTATTTTGTTATTTAATTGGAGGTTTTTAATTTTTTATTTTTTTTAGTATTTTTAATTAAAATGTTCAATTCACTGAACTGCTCTTTTTTCTCTTTTATTGATGTTTTAAGAGATATAAATTTTCTCCTAAATACTGCTTTAGCTATATCCCACAAATATTGGCATGTTGTCTTATTATTGTCAGTATTTTTAATGGAATTATTGATTGGTTTTATGATTTTTTTCTTTGACCCACTCATTATTTGGATTATATTTTTATATTTTGGATTAATTTTAATCTATACTTCCAAGGCTCTTCATTGCAGTAATTTTTACTGTGTTATGGTCCAAAAAGGCTGCATTTAATTTTTTTTTTGCTCTTCTGCATTTATTTATGAAACTTTTATGCCCAAGCACATGACCAATTTTTATGAAGGTGACATTTAGGACTGAGACAAAGGCATCCTCTTTTCTATTCCCATTCAATCTTCTCCAGAGGTCTATCATATCTAACTTTACTAAAATATTATTTATCTTCTTATTTCTTATTTATTTTATGCTTAAATTTACCTGGTTCTGAGGAGGATAAATTGAGGTTCCTTACTAGTATAATTTTACTCTCTATTTCCTCCTGTAATTCATTTAACTTTTCCTTCTATGTGATAGGTGAATAATGCCCCAAATAAGATCATAGCTGTGTGAGTACAGAGAACAAATAGTTTGATATGATACATGTTATGGGGATAGACATGGCAAGATATGGAAACTATTTGGATATACAATATAGAAGTGAATAAACATTTGAGTAGAACTCCAATGTTATGAACCAAAGAAACCTGAAGATGTATGGTGTCATCAAAAGAAATAAAGTTTAAAGGAAGAATTGGCTTGGGGATAAGAATCATGAATTCTATTTTGTCCATGTTGAGTTTGAGTTATTTTTAGGACATTCAGTTTGAAATGTCTAATAGTCAGCTGATAATATGGAATTGAAAATCGGGGAAGAGACTATAGCTGTATTATGTATATAGAATTTTGAATTATCCCCATAAAAATGATAATAAAACATACAGGAGTCAATAAAAATGAGAGAATATAGATAGGAAAGAGTAGGGAGCTCAAGTCAGACATTTGGGGAACACCTAGTTAGGCGATAATTAAAGGGATGATTTATGTAAGAAGAAGGGAGGGGCTGAAATCAAGAGCACATGTAGATAGGTAGGCTTTGGTGAGGACAAAAACCACCACATCAGGAGTGACTTAAAGGAAGAGATGGTAGATGATATTAAATTATTTTGAAATGAATAGAAGATAAGAGGGATCTCACAGTAAGTAGTCTCTATTTTCTTAACAAAGTGTGATATTTTATGAACTTGAGAGTATGCATAGGAGGTCATTAAGTAAGCAAACAGATGAACTTATTACATTTGACAGCTCCCTGGAGTGCTCTGTATATGGGAATCTCATGTTCCCAGCTTTAGACAGGACTGAGGGTATCACCCCTCTTTATTCCATTAACTTCTTCCCTTATCTCTGTCTCCAACCTCCTGCCTTTTTGCTCAGTTCTCTAGGTTCCTGGAAAACCTCACTGGCAACCTGGCGTGGGAGAGAAGTGTGTGGTAGTAGATAAGGATGATCTTCAGAGTTGTTTGTTTAGTTATAGAGGGTATATTAATGTAGAGAGACAAGGGAAGAAAGAAGATTTGAAAATTAGTATTCAAAGTTTGATTTGCCTCTACATGTTGCTGCAACAGACTTGACCATGTTGAATCTACTCCTACAGCTAGACAACCTAAATGAATTAATTCTTTCCAGGAACCAGAAAGAATTAATGAGCTTTAATGAATTAGGGGCCATAGGCTCTTTTGTTGACATCTGAGTTTTCTGCAATCATGTAGATCTAGTCTGGGAAAGGACTTTGAAAAGCATAAGGCAAATATAAGACATCATTATTATGAATAATGGTGTTGATATAGCAGTGCATATGATAACCATAATACCCTATCAAATTCAGTATTGGGTGATATATTCCATACAAAAGTAATTCAAATTGGCACGGATGGGTGCTGAGAAATAGGATTAAAAGGTTTGAAATATGTAGACAAAGGATAATATGAAAAAAAAATATTGAGCTGAGAGAAGTGCTCAACAGAATTGGTATCATACCTGGTTTCTGCTGACACCTTTATTACTTAGAAAAGTTATAAGTAGAACATTAATCGTGTTAGAAGATGATACTAATTTGAGAGGAGGTGTAAATACTACTGATGGGAAAGAGCTATGCAAAGCAACCTTAGAAAAATAGGCATGAAATAAAATGAGGGTAGGAAAGAAAAGAAAAATGCAAGAGCTATTCTGGGCAGAGATTTTTTAATAATAGAGATGAATACAAACCAGGAGAAATGGGAAAATCGACTCCAAAAAGGAGGCAGCAAACTGAATAAAAGACAAGGTATAATGATCAGCCCAATAGACTCAAAGAGTAGCTCAGAAATAAAGATTCATTCATGTGACAACCTCATTACCTGATGACTCAGTATTAATGCGGAGAATGTATTATTTCTAAAAGTTATAAAAATGAAATCAATATTAACAATTGATGTTTATTTAACTGTTTAAGGTTTTAAAAATGAATTAAATGGATTATCTTATTGATCTTTACGACAACCTTACAAGTTAACTGCTGCAGAAATCATCTCCTTTTAACAGTTGAGAAAACTGGGGACAAATGAGGTTAAATTACTTACCCAGGATCACAAAGCAAGTTATTGTCAGAAGTAGGTTTTGAATCCAGATCTTATTATAAGTAGAGTACACTATTTACTACAAACATTATGTACATATATTTATATTATGTCTGGATATTCAATGCATGTCTAATACATAGAATCTGCTTCTACATATTTATATCTCTTCTCTCTCCCTCTTTGCCTCTCTCTCTCTCCCCCCTGAATCATCATGGCACATGGAGGTGGTTTTAAATTCTCGAAGTGAAATGTAAGCTTTGGCAGCTTACCTCTACCATGAGGGAAAAGCTTTGCTTATGATCTATAAAAAGTCTGAGTCTATTTTTCAAGAAATATCTCGGCACAATATAAACAGGTCTATCCTTAAGAAGGAGATTACTTGGGGATGGACTCATGGAAATTCACTGAAAAAAAAACAAAAATGTAGAATGACCCTCAAACCTGGGGTGGAAACTTCTTTCCTAGTGTTGTTGCAGAAAAATGGAAATTAGAAAAAAGGGAAGATAAGAATATTAAGACAGAAAAGAATCATAATTTGGGTCTGTCTCTAATATTTAACTTACCTGATTGACATCTAAACATGAGATCTTTGTTCATTTTGCAACTACAGGGCATACTAGTAGAGTAGAAGTTCTTATTTTAGGTATGGGGTGTGTGTGTGTGTGTGTGTATGATGGACCCCCTATGGATCACTTCTCAGAATAATGCTTTTAAATCAATAAAATACAATATGTAGGACTACCAAGGAAACTGATTGTGATGTTCATTTTTCTTAATAATGAAGGAAAAAAATTCACTAACACCAGATTAAGAACTTTTGTACTAGAAAAACTGAATTGTATCCATCATGACATTCTTACTATAAATGAGAACTGAAGGTTGTGTTACCTAAATGGATTGATGAATCATAGGTTCTTCTTAGAGGTAAATAAAGGAGTTGATCTGTCATGATCCCCTAAGGATATTTAAAATAGCGATTTCATGAGACATTTGACCATCTCAAATTTCAGTGGTTATGATCAGTATCTGAAAAAAGATCTCCATGAAAATAATTGCAATTCATGAACAAAATCACTTGCATAAGATAGGGACATTAAAAATTATATGAAAAATCTAAACATACCCTCCAAATTATATCAATACATACTTTGATAAATAGTGATTTCAATGCAAAGGTGGGCATAGGTGAGGGCCGTGAGAACATTGGAAATGACATAGATCAGGAATAAGAAATGTGAAAGGTTGTCAGCATATAAAGAGTTGCTCCATGTTTATATAGCACAAATGCCTTTCATTGAGAAGAGAAGCAAGAAGTCTATACCAAATAATAATACAAAAATGAAATTTATATTATCTTTAAAAATGTATTACAATACTAATTTCATTCCCAAATTATCTGTCTGTATAGTCAGAACAAGTTGTTAGTGCGATCAAATCAAATCAAGTCAACAAGCATTTACTTGTAAATGTGCTTATTTTCTTCCAGGCCCATATCCCCAGGCTTATTTTGTTCTATGCTTGGGAAGAAACAAAGAAAAAAAAAGATAAATTAGAATGAAACTAGATTAAATTACACACACACATATATGCACCTATACATATATACACATATATAATGCATACATATAAAATTGTAACCCCCCCCATCTACCTATTTATCTATATCTTACAATCAAAACAACTTCATCCTGACTCATTTAAACAAGTTATCAGGTTTTAAATTGGGGTATGGATAGAAGAAAGGATATCAATATAATAATTTCTTGTGGAAATTTAGAAACTATAAATTAATAGCCTCAACAAAGCTATTAAAGCTATTAAAGTACCTTTAAAGTACCTTCAAAAAATACACAAAAACTCCTTAGGTAACAAATACTTGCCCTACATGCATAGTTCAAAGCTATAATAGCTACATAGGACAGAGATCTGTAATATAAATATATATACTTTAATGGAAGAAAAGATGATAGAAGATTATTCATTGTATCATATCATAATAGAGAAAAAAAGCAGTAGCAAGCAACTTTAGTCTAATGAAAATTTGTCAAAAGTTCCTAAAGCAAAATTGTTCCAAAGGCATTTAAAGATGAAAATGGAAGGATGACAAAATGAAAGAAATATATAATTAAAAGGCTTGAAATTTATTTTTTATGGAAATTATTTTTTGCCACTTAAGGACAGTAAGTACTTAATACCTAAGACTATTCTTGGTGTCCTTAATACTCTTTCTATAAGAGGGAGTGGATGAGTTATGATCTTCATCATTAGTATATCCACATCAATGTGATCCTAAAAAAATGTCTTCAAGGAAGCAGGCATACATAATTTATTTTCTTTTTCTTTTTTTCTTTGTTTCTCTCTTTCTTTATTTCCTTCTGTCTTCCTTCCTTCTTTTTCCCCTTTTATTTCTTCCTTCCTTCCTTTCCTTCTTTCTATTTCTTTTTTCTTTCTTTCTTTTCCTCCTTTCTTTCTTTCATTCTTTCTTCCTTTTTCTTATTCTCATTCTCTTATTCTGTCTATATGTGCACTACATATATAAATATAACATAAATATATAAAGTATATCTACATATATATATGTAGAGAGAGAGAGAGAGAGAGAGAAAAGGCTATGATAAAATTCACACACATGTATATGTCTATATTGTTCCAAATGCACACTGGCAAATACACATATATGTGTATGTGTATATGCATCTATAAACACATATATATGCACACACAATATGATATTATGGTCAGTATAGAGTGTTCTGCCTATGTGAGTTCTATATAGAATAAATATGTATATATTTATATTTTACATAACATAATGTGTGTGTATATTTTATATATACACATGCACAAGTATGTGTGTGTGTGTGCAAGATGAAATTTTGGATCTTACTGATGTGAGCATTTCTAAATATGAAGGTTTTTTTGAGTATCTCATAGACCTATCAACACAACACTGGAGAACTTCTTTACCTACATAATGGTTGCATGTGATTTGCATGCATTTACATATAAAATTATATATAAAGTCCCAGTACTCTTCATGCAATTTTAAGATACAAAAGTTAAAAACTGCTCTAAGACTTTTGGGACACCATGTAAGATAAGGCATATATATTTGTATGAATATGCTGATATTACTCTAAATAGTTTATATTCAATTAGCACTCTTTTTTCATGAAGTATATTGTTCAAGGCATTCAAAAAGCATTCATTAAGTTTTTGCTAAGGGATAAAACTGCTGGAGACACCAAGAAATAGGAAAGACAACATGTAAGACTTTTTGGAAAGTATGAGTAACATATTTTTATCTCATTAAAAGTATGAGTTACAAATTATAAGTATATTCTTATTTTAAAGATTAAAGAATGTGGGCTCATACATACATAATATGTGTGTATATACATATATATGTGTAGATAGATAAATAGATAGATAGACAGAGATATAGGTATCCCACATATATACATGTCTCTGATGATACAGTGGATGTCACATTCAGCCTGGAGTCAGGAAAACCTAAGATAAATTCTAATATTTAACACTTATTTGCTGTGTGATCCTGGGTAAATCCCTGAAGCAGCAGTTTCCTCATTTGTAAAATGGGGATAATAATAGCACCTACTTCACAGATTTGTGGTAAGCATAAAGTGTGATAAAATTTGTAAAGCACTTTGAAAATGACAAGATGCTATATAAATGCTAGCTATTATAAATGTAACATACATATATATATACACACATACATATAAATATCTATCCATCCATAGACAAATATACACACACACACAATTTTTTGTGTATATGTGTGTGTGTGTATGCAGTATTATATATGGCAGCAGTGTGAGAAAATAGAGTGTAGTTATTCCTTAGGAATTCATGTTCCTTTTGTCCCTTGCATATATGTGTTCATTTTCTAGAAATGGATTTTTGCGTTCAGAATTCCAGAATTCCAGAATTTCAACTCAACAAATAATTAATAGAACATTACTTGGAATAAAAACACTGCATTTTACCACAGTACTCCCTGGAATAATGACTAGCAAATGTACCTTGTATGTATAAGTATAAAATAATTTTTTAAAATATACATTATACCATGTCATATATGCATAAAAAAGAGAACAGGAAAATTTGCTTTTCAACCAATGGAGAATTTATATTTGCTTAATGCTTTTTTTTTCCTTTTGATGAGGCAATTGGGGTTAATTGACTTGGCCAGAGTCACATAGCTAGTGAATGTTATGTGTCTGAGGCTGGATTTGAACTCAGGTCCTCCTGACTACAGAGCCGGTGCTCTATCCACTGTGCTACCTAGCTGCCCCCAACTTAGTGCTTTCTTAAGTGTTTTTGTTCCTACAACTCTTTATAAGCAATATCTCTATGTTATAAACCTAAAAGCTGAGGCTTGAGGAAATTAAGTAACTAGGCCTATGATTACATAGGTAGTAAGTGATAGAGTTGGATTTTGGTCTTTCCATTTCCATATTTTTTTTCATCTGCTGCTTTCAAAGCACTGTGCTAGGCCCTGGTACATGGCATATTTCTGCCTTCATGGATCATGGTTAACCATAATACCTGATGGACCCTGACTCTTAGGCCAGAGTTCTTTCCATTATATTACTTGGCCTCCCACACTTGTATAGAAGGAAAAGAGAGGAAAGAATCCAGGGGAAGAGGAGAGAAGGAGAAGAGAGGAGAGAGGAGGAAAAATTTGGTGTTATTTCAAAAAAATAAACCAAAAGAACATACGGAACTGAATATTAACTCAAACTGTTAAAAGATATATTTAAAAATCCAAATAAAAATTATACTATTTTTAAATAACATGGCAGAGTATTAACATTCAGAATACCGATTCCTGTCATTTTCGCAAAGGACCCACACTGTCTGCTCAAAAAGCCCCATTTTCTCAAGGGATTTTGCCCCTACTTAACCTCCATTTTGTCATCAGCTATGACATTATTCTTGTAAAAGTGAAGTTACCAAATAAAAGTGGTATCATTTTCATCTGAAAACATTCATTTCATCAGGTACAAAGAGATAGGGAACAGACACTGCTATAATTTATCAGTGGTATGACAAGACAGCATATCCAATGTAATACTGAGTTGTCCATAAGAAACTCAAAGATTGTCCTGTGTTAGGAACAATCATTTTTTTTTAAACTATTTGCTTCAGATCTAGCAAGAGGCTCTAGCTCATTAAAATCTCATCTCCTATCTGCTCCAGAGTCTTCCAGAGCTACAAAATGTGAAGCATGCCTATGATGATAATCCTAGGTTAACAATGTCAGATGGTGTATTCATCTCCACCCACTGGAATTTTACTGTCAGTATAGTTAAGGATCTCTGTCAATTTGAATAGACCACTTTGAAGGCTGTATAGAAAATAAAAGCATGACTCATTCTTGTACTGTCATTTACTCAGTGTCTTTACCACTTGCTGGAAATGATGGAGAGACTCTTATATTGTACTTGTAGAAAACATATCCATGCTAATGTCAGACTCCTGAATCATTGAAGTGTTTGAAAGTGAAGAGGATGTACCAGAAAACCTGTTCCTACTATTGAACCACCCATGATCAGTCTCATCATTCTAACAGGTGAATCTTTATCTCCTTGAGATTCAATCCAATTATCCCATTCTTTATATATTATAAATGACTGACCCTGGAAATAGATAATCACTCAGGATATTAAAGGAAAAACAAAATTGAGAACACTGAAGTTGTATTGACAATGACTTTACCATAATGTGAATGACATGTCACCCCACACTCAGAAATTGAGAAGAATAAAGGATTCACATCTGTCAGAGGATTATTGATTGGCACCCATAATATTACTAATAAGAGTCAGAGTCATAGGACCGGCATAATACTGTCAAAGCTGTGAAAATGATAACAAGTAATATCTAACATATAATCCATATTAATATCTATAAACAAAAAAGAACATACAGGCCTAGCACAATGCCTTGAAGATACTATTACATCTGATAATAATTAGTATTCATTTAGCAATTGAAGTTCTGCAAAACCTTTTACAAATAATCTCATTTTATCTAGCCAATAACCTTGGGAGGTAGGTGCTAATATTATAATCGTATTTAAGATAGGGAAACTGAGACAGACTTTTGTCAAATGACTTGTCCAGGTTCACACAGCTGATAAGTATTTGAGATGATTTGAACTCAGGCCTTCCTTACTCCAGGTCCAGCATGAATATCTATTGTGTCACTTGGCTGCTCAATAAATGTATACTGAAGGGACAGCTGGGTGGTGCAGTGGATAGAGCACTGGCCCTGGAATCAGGAGGACCTGAGTTTGAATTTGACCTATACACTTGACACTTACTAGCTGTGTGACCCTGGACAAGTCACTTAACCCCATTGCCTAGCCCAAAAAGAAAACTGAAAATAAATAAATGTATGCTGAATGTTTTGTTGTTGAAAGAAAACATGAACACACAAGAACAAAATAGACATTTGAAACTTATAAAGACTTAGGTATTTCTACTTCATGATTCTTTATATATTTTTATTATCAGTATTCCTAAGCCCTCTAAAGACTATTTAAATAGCAAAATAAATAAGATCTCTGATTCTACCAGCTACATCAAATGTGGTATTTTAAAACTAAGATGTTATTCAGTCATTCGGTCTTGTCCAACATGTCATGATACCATGGACCATAGCATGCCAGACCCTTCTAACCTCCACTATCTCTCAAAGTCTATCCAAGTTTATGTTCATTGTTCCCATGATATTATCCCCATCTCACACTCTGCTATACCTTTTTCCTTTTGTCTTGAATCTTTCCCAATGTAAGACTCTTTTCTGGTAAGTCCCATCTTCTCATTATGTGGCCAAAGTATTTAAGTTTCAGCTTCAGTATATGATCGTCCAGTCAATAATCTGTATTAATTTAAGTATTGATTGGTCTGATCTCCTTGCTATCCAAGGAACACTAAAATTCTCCAGAACCATAATTCAAAAGTGTCAGTTCTGCAGTGCTCAGCTTTCCTAATAGTCTGAATCTCACAACCACACACTGCAGAAAAAAAAAAAATTTGACTATATAGACCGTTATCAGTAAGGTGGTATCTTTGCTTTTCAATATGCTGTCCAGATTTGTAAAGTTTTCCATCCAAGGAGCAAGTTTCTTTTAATTTCATGATTGCATTTGTAATCTTCAGTGATTTTTGAGCCAAGGAATATAAAATCTGACACTACTTCCATTTCTTTTCCCTCTATTTTTCAGGAAGTGATAGGATCAGTTACCAAGATCTTTTTTTTTTATGTTAAGCTTCAAGTAAGCTCAAGTAAACTTCTCTTTCACACTCATCAAGAAGCTTCTTAATTTCTCTTCACTTTCTACCATTAGAGTGTATCTCCTGCAAATCTGAGATTGTTAATATTTTTCCCAGTAACCTAAATAAGTCCCTATCATTTTTTGCCTTTTATCATTCCCATTTTTGTATGAAACTTTCCCTTGATATGTCTAATTTTCTTAAAGAGATCTCTTGTCTCCCATTCAATTGCTTTCTTCTATTTCTTTGCTTTGCTCATTTAAGAAAATGTTATCTCTCTTTGCTATTATCTGGAATTCTACATTCAGTTGTATATACACCTTTCCCTTTTTTCCTTTTCCTTTCACTTTCTTTCTTTCCTCAGCTCTTTGTAAATTTTCATCTAACTGCCATTTTGCTTTTTTCTTCTTTTTCTTTAGAATACTTTTGCTGTGGTTTTTGTTTCTGCCTCCTGTAAATTATTGCAAACTTGTTCATAGTTCTTTATGATCTGATCCCTTAAATCTATTCATTACCTCCACTTCATATTCATAAGGATTGTTATTTAGTTCATACTTATGAGGTCATTTTGATCACATCCGCTATAAGGGAAATGAAGAGGACGCTTTGTCTGAATATTTTTTTACTCCATTCATATTACCTTGAGTATAATTGCTCAAAATATCAATGAATGATCAGTGGAGATATGGATATCCAGTAATAAGGCAGAATTGTGTACCACACAAGGGTCTTATGTTCTAGCTTCAAATCTCTGGTAATATTTTCTACATTTCAATAATTCCACAATTCAGTTCAACAAACATCTGTTAAAGGCTGACTATGTGCATTGTACTAAGTAAAGCAAATAGAACAACCCCATTCTGGAGGAAATTAAGTTCTGATGTAGGATGAAACACATGCAAAGGAAGATAAATACAAAATTTATAAGGTGTAAATATGAAATAATTAAGGAATTAAGCAAAGGATGCAATCAATTTCATGAGCTCATAGGACATTAAGACATTATCTGGGATTTTTGAAAGTGCCTCACAGAGGTTTTTAAGCTAAAGTCTGTGAATGTCTTCTCCCCCTTGACAATTGTGTTTTAATATAAGTAGTTTTGTTTATAATCCTATGGATTTTATTTTATAGATCTGAAAAATATTATTATGAGAAGGGGTCCACAGGTTTCACCAGAATGAAAAAGAGATATGTGACACACGCAAAAAAAAAAATTAAGATCTTTTGGTATCTTTTGAGGAGGACAAAGGATAATTGCTGATTGAGTCTACATGACTGAAACAATAATGATTTGGATCTACCTCCAAGCTCCTCTGAGGGAATAGGTTCAACAACTGTGGCTGCAAGATAAACTGGTTTACAGACTCTCAAGGGAGACTTTTTTTTTTCTTTTTGAGGAGCTGTTGCCTTATAATGGCCAATAAAGGAAACTTCACTGAGGCTTCTGGGCTTCTTTTCTTTCACCTGGTCTTCTGTTAAATGTTAAAAAATTAGAAATAAGCACAAAAAGGAAAAGATCAATACAAACATCAATAGATAAGTATTTCTTTAGTGTGTGTCATCTATCAGATACTCAGTAAGGCACTGGAAGTACAAAGACTAGTATGAAATAATCCTTTTCTGAGAATAAAATTTTCAAATTAATAATAATGCAAGAAACATAGCCAAAATAAATAAAATGTAAATTTTGGGAAGTTAAGTATTTATAGTTGGGTGGATGATTATATAATTCATTATAAATATAGGACATAGTATAAAAATTATCCAATTGGGTACCATAATACTTCTATTGTAGAACCACACTTAATTTTCATGAGGAAATCATAGTTTTTCCTTTTTAAGTAGTAAAGCCACGAATTGAGCCAAGTCTTCTGACACCCAAATCTATTCCTTTCCCTCTATACCTGAATTCCCTCCAATATTTTATTTACTCATGTACATTTCTGAAAAACAGCTCTTTTTCAGTATCCACATTTTTTCTTCCTTCAAAACAATCCCATGCCTAACTTTTCAGAGGAACGTTTTCCTAAACTCTAAGATTCAGGATCGCTAGGACAGAAACGACATCTAGATTTTGATGACTAACTTTACTGAAAATTGTTTGTTCCCAGCAGTAACAAAAATATCAACTGTAGGAGACTTATGGATTTTAAATTTTAGTCTAAAAGAGCGGGACTGCCCTATTGTTCACCATTACCTAGTTCTCAGAATTGACTAGGGGCACATCCAGGTCTAAACGAAGTGAATTCAAATGTGTTTCACTTTTTAACTGGCACCTGTGGCTAGTGATCACTGGTGTTTGTTTCATTCAAATGACTGCGAGTGGTATGCCACCTGCAGAACTGTGACTGCTGTTCTTTTGAACTAACTAATGATAAAATGTGCTTTCATGTGACAGATATTTGCTTTTTTGAGTTGTTGAAGTTAAAGTGCTTATGTCACAACATAAACTAGATAAAAAATCAAGTTATTCTTCTTTATTTAATGTATATATATATATATCCATACACACACACACACATATATATATAAATGAGCCAAGTTTATCTTATTATCACCCTAGAGATTTTGATAAAAAGCTAGCCCCCAGCATAGGTGACATAGATAAAAAGCCACATATATAGTATGATTTCAGGAGTGATAAAAGCTCACTTTTACTTCCCCAAAAATATATTGACATAACATGATGTCTGAAATGTGTACCATTATCACCACTGCTTTGAATTATCACATCCCTCCTGCCTCTAATGTGTTTGTTAGATAGCAAAAACATTACATTAGAGGTATTACACCTACCTACAAGTTGCACATAAAATATATATTAGTTGATTAGATTCTCTAAATGGCCACTTGTGTAGATCTGAGGTCCTGAAGAGATAATGGATGGATACATTTTGATTCCAGAAAGAAAAGTTTGGATTGAAAGAGGTGCTACCAGAGAAAGGAAGTTTTCAGATATATATTACTCTCTTCCTTAACTGGTAAATTACCCCTTCCTTCTTAACTTGAAGTGTCTTAAGAGTTTATCTAATCCAACAACACCCTAATTTTACAGATGAAGAAGATAAGGTATACAAAACTAAAGTTCCTTGGGTCATAGAGGTAAGATGTCATAAGACAGAGTATGAATATAAGTCTTTTACTTCCAAATCCAAAATTATTTCTTTAATTTAACCCATTTCACAAAGCAATTCTGCCTAAAGCTTGCTTTGAGGTCAAGAGTTCATTATTAAAATTAAAAGAGCCCCATTCACTCAAAGGATCAATTTGTTAAGCTATTAAATTCCATTTATACTAATAAACAAAAGCAACAACATTAACAATAATGCTTTCTTATCCCTTTGATAATGTGTTGTTTCTGATACACAATACGTAACATTAGAAAAAAAAGAAGGGAGCAGCTAGATGGCGCAGTGGATAGAGTACTGACTCTGAAGTCAGGAGGACCTGAGTTCAAATATGACCTCAGACCAAACACTTGACACTTACTAGCTGTGTGACCTGGGCAAGTCACTTAACCTCAATTACCTAAAAAGGAAAAAAAAAAGAGAGATGGACTTGGCACCTGGGTTCTAGTCTGGGTTCTGACACAAGTTGCAGTATCTTGGGAAAGTAACAAAGTCTCTCTGATGCTCATTTTCCACATCTGCAAAATAGAGAATAATACTCATTGCATATATCTCATAGAGTGGAAAAGTACTTTGCAAACCTTAAAACTTTAAATTAATGTGATATGGGATGCTTGGTTAATCCCCTACTATGTGCAGTCGTCATCACCTTGCTCATCAAATCTAACCTCATAAGCATGAGAATTGCTTGAGGAGTCTTGCAATTCTGCTATGTCCATTGTAAAGCCATGCTGTCTAAAATCAACTTGTCTTTCTCTGCTGCATAGAATTTCTTTTACTAATCTCGCTTTATCATGCTGATCAGTTGAAGTTTTTAAAGTTTCTCTTCTCTTCTCAGTTTCCTAACTTTATCAATAATTTATAATGAAAAAAAAGCAAGGTTAACTGATGTTAACTTAAGCCACCTCCAACCCAGATGGAAACCTCATTTTGTTTTCACCCCTTCTTTCCTTGTTTCTAACATTAGACAATGACATATCCCTCTTTCTTGCAAAACCTAAACCCTCAACTTTGATCCCATATCTGCCTACTTTAACTAGGACCTTGTTCTTTTGAGCATCTATCTTTTCTCCTCTTTCTTTTATCTCTCTGTAACCACTGGCTTGATCTTATAACCTTACAAAGATGTTAATATGCCCTCTTTTCTAAAAGTAAACAAAAGCAACCAACCAACCAAAAAAAAAACACCAAAAACCAAAAACACTCTACCTTGCTGCCTTCTCAAGCTATTATTTTTTCACTCTCTTCCTTCAGTGGTAAATTTCACCAAAAAAAAAAAAAAAGCAACCTAATTAACCTAATTGCACTAGCTATCCTTTCTTCTTCACTACACACCCTTGCATTAAATCCTTTAAATCAGGGTTACTTCTTTACAATTCTAGAAAAAAAATCTATTAAACATCACCAACAGATACTTTATCAATAAATACAAGGACTATTTGGCAGAATTCATCCTTTTTTAACCTCTCTATAGCTTCTAATGATTTGGTTATATTACCCTAATTTTACAGATGAAGAAACTGAGTCATACAGAACTAAAAAGACCTTGCTACTCTATTCATTTCACTTCTCTGACATCGCATTTTCTTTGTTCTCTTTCTGTTTCTCTGGTCATTTTTTTTCTATTCCCTTGCTCATTCCTATTGACACTATTCACTTAGAATGTAGCCTGAAGGCATGACTCACTTCAGTGATTTCATTCAGTTTCATGGATTCAATGACAGCTTTCCCCCAGGATTGTCCAATCTACATAGAATCATAGGATAATATTGTTGTCTCACTTGTTTTTCAAAGAAGACAAATGATGTCATGGGAACATATCCTGACTTGCCTTAAATTGGATTTAAGTAAGGCAGAGCTGCACAAAGTTGTCAACCTCACTCTCTTTTCCAGAGTCACTGAAGTCCAGGGCAAGACAAAAATCAGGACGACTGGCAATGACCCAGGGTGTGTGGTGCACGACTTTTGTGTCTTTGATGTATGATCAAGCTCTAAGTACTACGTAGCACCTGGGACCTTCATGGCCCTTGGACCAAATTGTTCTCATCAGCGCATTCTGCAAAAATGGAGGGAGGTGGGGTGGAGTCTTCACATACTTGTGTAAGACATCCCCCTAACTCTTACCCTCAACCTGGTTTAGCCCATTTACTGAGATAGTTTACTAGGGTCTGGCTGCTACACATGATACAGCATCTTGGAACCACAGGTGAGAGGTAGGTAACCAGATGCACACCAATGGTATATGAACAACCCTAAAAAGGGTTCAGGAAGACCATGATGGTAGAGAAAAGGCAGCAAATCACCTGAATTGTCCCCAAAACCTCTCTAAATGTTTTAAATAATTCCATCAAACAATTCCTGGAGAAGAAGAACTTACAAAAGGACAGGATGAAATAATTTTCCAGCCAGAGACAACTTAGAATATTGGCAGGAAAGATGTGTCACAACTAGGTGAGAGTGGAGTACAGTCTAGCCTAGGCCATGCCAGCGCTGAACCAGCCCAGCAAACCAGGAGCAGGCCTCGGGAGCCAGTCAATCAATAGCAGCAGCAGCTGCTTCTGGAGCCCTCAGCCCACAGATGGTAAGAGGGTCAAACAACTGGTCAGAAAGAGATTATAGGGGTCTTTTTCCTAGCACTGAGGCAGGACTCTGTTGCTTTGCACAAACTCAGATCAGGGTCACAGTTCTGGTGGCGGACCCAGAGCAAAGAAGAACACTAGCACACCAGAGCTTTCAGCTACAGTGAAACAGGGACCCTCCTGCAGTTCCAGGGCAGTAAAGAGGGTGCTTGTGGTCACTCACAGACCCAATCACAGGCCAGGAAAGTAGTAAATACACCTCTTCTTAGATCATACCAACTTGAAAGAACTGAAAACTTACAGGTCCCTAGATGTATCTCTGAAAATAGACGCACAAAACTCCTGAAGTTTGGGACATTGCACTTTCCAACATGAAAGCAGAGTCCTACTTTAAAAAAAAATAATTAAAAGTCAAGTAACAGGCTGGGAAAATGACCAAACAGAAAAAATTCTGACCATAGAAATTTACTATGGTGACAAGGAAGATTAAAACACAAACTCAGAAGAAGATAACAAAGTCAAAGCTCTTACATCTAAAGCCTTCAAGAAAAACATGAATTGGTCTCAGGCAATGGAAAAGCTCAAAAGGAATTTTGAAAATCAAGTAAGAGAGGGAGAGGAAAAATTGGGAAGAGAAATGAGAGTGGTTCCGTAAAATCATGAAAAATGAGTCAACAACTTGGTAAAGGAGACACACACACACACGCACACACAATACTGAAAAAAATAGCACCTTAAAAAAACAGACTAGACCAAATAGTAAAAGAGATCCCAAAAGCCAATCAGGAGAAGAATGCCTTAAAAACAGGATTGGCCAAATAGAAAAAGAGGTCTAAAAGCTCATGGAAGAAAATAATTCCTTAAAAATTAAAACTGAGTAAATGGAAGCTAATGACTTTATCCAAACAAAATCAAAAGAATGAAAAAAAAGGAGACAATGTGGAATATCTCTTTGGAAAAGCAACAGACCTGTAAAATAGATCCAGGAGAGATAATTAAAAAAAATTGGACTGCCTGGAAAAAAAAAAGCTCAGTCATCATCTTTAATGAATTTATCAAGAAAAACTGCCCTGATACTCTAGAAACAGAGGGTAAAATAAAAGTTGAAAGAATCCACCATCACCTCCTGAAAGAGATCCCAGAATGAAAAAATGCCAGGAATATTATACCCAAATTCCAGAGTTCCTAGGTCAATGAGAAAATGTTGCAAAGAGCCAGAAAGAAACCATTAAAGTATCATGTTGCCACAATCATAGAGTAACACAAGATTTAGCACCTTCTACGTTAAAAGATCAGAGGTCTTGGGATGATATTCCAGAAGTCAAGGAAGTGAGTATTACAACCAAGAATCACTTATTCAGCAAAACTGAGTATAATCCTTATCGGGGGAGGGAAGGAAATTCAATGAAATAGAGCACTTTCAAGCATTCTTGATGAAAAGGCTAGAGCTGAATAGAAAATCTAACTTTCAAATACAAGACTCTAGAGAAGCATAGAAAGGTAAACAGGAAAGAGAAATCATACGGGACTTAATAAGGTTAATTTTTTGTACATCCCTATGTGGGAAGATGATACTTGTAACTCATAAGAATTTTCTCATTATTAGGGCAGTTAGAAGGAGTATATATAGACAGAGGGCACGGGTGTGAATTGAATATGAAGGGATGATATCTAAAAAAAAATTAAGAGATGAGAGTGGAATGTATTGGGAGAAAGGAGAAGGGAGATGTAGAATAAGGTAAATTATCTCACATAAAAGAGGCAAGAAAAAGCTTTTACATTGGAGAGGAAGAGGGTGGAGGTGAAGGGGAGCAATTGAACCTTACTCTCATCAGAACTGGCTCAAAGAGGTAATAACATATACACCCAATTTGGTATAGAAATCTTTCTTTCCCTACAGGAAAATGAGGAGAAGGGGATAAGATAAGGGGGGGTTACAGAAGGGAGGGCAGATTGAGGGAGGGGGTAATCAGAAGCAAAACACTTTTGAGGAGGGACGGGTGAAAGGAGAGAGAGAATAGAATAAATGGGACAGGGTATAGGATGGAGGGAAATACAATTAGCAATCATAACTGTGAAAAAAAATGAAGCAAGTTTCTCTGATAAAGACCTCATATTTCAAATATATAGAAAACTAAGTCCAATTTTAAAAAAAATAAGAGTTGTTCCCCAATTGATAAATGATCAAAAGAAAAAAAAATCAAAGTTATCTATAGTCATATGAAAAAATGCTCTAACTCACCATTGATTGGAGAAATGCAAATTAAAACTATTCTGAGGTATTACCTCATACCTATTAGATTCGCTAGTAGGACAGAAAAGGAAAATAACCAATGTTGGAGGGGATGTGGGAAAAATGAGACATTAATGCATTTTGGTGGAGTTGTGAATTGATTCAACTACTGTGTAGAGCAATTTGAACTATGCTCAAAGGGCTATAAAACTCTGTGTGCCCTTTGACCCATCAATACCACTACTAGGTCTGTATCCTAAAAGAGATTAAAAAAAAAAAAGGAAAAGTTCCCATATGTACCAAAATATTTGTAGCAACTCTTTTCTGGCGGCAAAAAATTGGAAAGTGAGGGGACGCTCATCAATTGGGGAATGGCTGAACAATTTGTGATAAGTTATTATGATGAAATACTATTGTGCTATGAGAGCAGGATGCTCTTAGAAAAACCCAGAAAGAGTTACGTGAGCTGATGTAGAATGAAATGTACTGTGTACAAAGTAACAGCAATATTGTAAGATGATCAGCTGTGAATGACTTAGCTATTCTCAGCAATACAACGATCCAAGACCACTCTGAATGACTTATGATGAAAAATGCTATCCATCCCTAGAGAAAGAATTGAAGGTGTCTGAATATAGATTGAAACACACTTTTTTACTTTATTTTTCTTGAGGTTTTTTTTTTGTTTTTGTTTTCTTTCACAATGTGACTAATATGGAAATGTTTTGCATGACTACACATGTGTAACATATATCAAACTGCTTGTCTTCTCAATGGTGGGAGTACAGAGGGAGGAAGGGAGAGAATTTGGAACTCAAAATTTCAAAAACAAATCTTAAAAATGGTTTTTACATGTAACTGGGAAAATAAAATACTAAATGAACTTTTAAAAAGTTAAAAGAAAAAGAAAAGGTTCAGGAAGTTCTCACACTAGAGGTGCCAATCCTCCCTTAACACCCCACACATCCTTAGAATCATATAAACAGAGATGAAAAAAAATTTTAGAGGTCAGCCCCCTCAGTTGAATGATGAGAGACTAAGAATACCTTATATAACTTACCTAAGATCACACAGATAGTTAATGACAGGGTAGAGATTTGAAAAATCACCAGAAATTAGTGTTTTTTTTTTTCCCTTGTGCCTCCTCAGAATCTCTAGACTCAACCTTTATACTGACATATTGTATGTCATTATCAAATGTCTGTCAAAATCTCCACCTAGTTGTCAGCCAGTGTGGTTTGCAATAGTACAGGAATGATCTGGGCATTTCCCTGGTAAGTTTATTAATTTTATAGGGGCTTACTATAAGTGAGTCGTCTTTCATAAAGTTGACTATTGCAACAACTTAGAAAAATACAGGTAGTTTCTTATTCATATTTCTTGATGGAAGTGATTATGAAGGAAAGGTTACATGTTTAATTAATGCTTATAGACCTATGTTTCATCCTGATAATAATTAATCCCTGAATATTTTTTATCATTTTCATTTTTAAAATATTTCAATTATATTGAAAATCTTGCTTATAGCTGCATTACAAATAGTTCAGCAAAATAATAAATCTTTTAAACATTGCTTTCAATAACTAGCAATATACATGAAATCAAATGAGCATCTTTATCTACATCTGTTGCTTTATCCATTTGCAATACAAAAGAGGAAGATTTTAGTTTCTCAATTAATTGATTAAAAAGGTCTTTAGACATATGGGTAATTCTTCTTCCCAGTATATTATTTGCTATTAGAACTATTTAGGATTCTTTTGCATATGATTCACTGAACATCATTTTGATTCTGTCAATATGTTTTCTCCTAATGAATGAGCCTTTTTATACTTAGCAATTAAACAAGAAACTTTATATGAAGCAAGCAACTCTTTTGATGCCACATTTTTTAAGTTTTCTTTTCTTTATTGTGAATTTTAAAAAATCAACATATATGAACATCCAAAGATACAAAGAAAAAAAAGATTGTATATGAAACTGAAACTTTATTAACTCATTTAAGTGTATTTTAATTTCACCTAATAGTAATAGAATTGCCTTGCTTTTCTATATTGTCTTTATCCTCCTTTAAAGTCCTTTCTGCTCTATTCTATGTATTTAAAAATCATTGATGCTTTCTTCTTGTTCTTGGTCTTCTTCGTTTTCTTTTTCTCTTCTTCCTCCTCCTCCATTTGATGTTTTCTTGGCAAAGGTATTGGAGTGGTTTTCCAGTTCCTTCTCCAGCTCATTTTACAGATGAGGAAACTAAGAAAAACAACATTATGTGACTTGCCCAGGCTCACACAGCTAGTGTCTGAGGTTGTTTTTCATCTCGGGGCAGCTAGGTTACTCAGTTGGATAGAGCACCAGGCCTGGTCAGGAATGCCTGAGTTCAAAAAATGGCCTCAGTCACTTACTAGATACTTATCTTTCCCAATTTATCTCACATTATTCCCTCTCATGAATCCTTAAGTCCTAGCCAGACTGGCCTTTGTGCTTTATGCTGTAACGTGGTGTGCCATCTCTTTGCCCTGTTGCTTAGTAAATGAATGCTAGGGAAGTTTCCTGAACCCTCTCAGTGTTAAATGACAGCCTGTCTCCACTTCTGATTTAGAAGGTCACTGTGATATTTTAGCTTGCTTATTCCTCTGAAAGTCTTCTCTACCTCTATATGCCTTCTTATCCTAGAATATCCCTTTGAATCTATGACATCCCACTTGTGAGTTCCTTCCAGATCTTCCATTTTGATGAAAGAACCATCAAACTTTTTTTTTCATTTCTCTCCCAGATTTTGCTTTTGATTCTGCCCTTCAAGACCATGACCCAATGTGGACCGTTCCCTTCCTTTTTTTCCTTTTTTCCTCCCTTTCTTTTCAGTTCCCATTTTGTCTTCTCCAACTAGACTGTAAGTTTCTTAAAAGCAGGGACTTTCTATTTGTTGCCTATATTTGTATCACTAACACTTAACACGGTGCCTAGAACTTAGTAATTTGAATGTTACACTTCCATACTTGAAAAATCAAGTTGTAAACATATACCTTTCCACCCATTTTTATCCATCACTTATTTTTCTTTTTTGAATGGAAGATATGGTGACTCTATGTGTGTATATGTATGTGTGTGTATAATATATATATATATATAATACAATAATATATATATATCCAGCCTTAAAGTGTATAATATATATATAATATAATAATATATATATATATATATATCCAGCCTTAAACACTTCATAGCTGTGTGATCCTGAGCAATTCCTTTAACCCTATTTGCTTTAGTTTCCTCATCTTTAAAAGAAGTTGAAGAAGGAAATGGCAAAGCACTCCAATATCTTTTCCAAGAAAACCCCAAATGGGATCACAAAGAGTTGGACACAACTGAAATGACTGGGCAATGATAACAAAATTCCCATTTATCTATCATTTTACCCTATTACAATATGAGTTCGTCAAAGCAAGGAAGGATTTTTCTTCACTTTTGTATTTGTATCCTTAGTTCATAGCCTGATATCTGGCACCTAACCACTGTCAATGTTTTTTTCATTGATTCATCACATCTCAGATCTTCTCAGTATAGTTTTATTATTTTTACTGAAATTTTCAGAATTCTCATGACTTTAGACATACACCCACTTAATCAGTGAGTGATCATTTCTTCAGTGACTACTGTGTGCCAGCTATGCTGATAGGGATATGTGATATGAATTTTAATACAGACATAAAGCAGTCTCTGCTCTCAGAAGTTTACATTCAATTAAGAGGATATAATAGAGATATTAAAGTGTGATATCCAGAACCAGGAATTTTGGGAATTCAGGGAGATTCTGAGGGAAAGCCAGAGGGCAGTGGACTGTCACACCTTTTCCAGTAGCATTGACAGAATTAATTTAAATGTTGATGTGGAATGACATACCAAATGTAAATGATTATTTGCATAGATAGATAGATAGATAATGCAAGTTTGTTTTTTTTTTTTTAATTCAGGTTCTTTTTCATATTTAACTCATTTCCAGCACTTGGCAAACTATCTTAAACACTGCATGTACTTATTAAATATTTGATCACATGTTCTTGGAATGTTAACATCTAACAACTGCCTTTTTTTCTTCTGCTCATTTTCACCTCACACATGAAAACTTTTCCGTCCTCTGTAAATACTATTTTGTTTTGATTTTTTACCCAACATTTGTTCCCCCTAAACTTTTCTCTTCTTTCTAACAAATATAGCTCTTTTCCACTCTCTTCTCTCTTCTATTCCTTTGGCTTCCACAAACACTATTCTTTTGGTTTCCTTCTTACCTATTTGACTGGCTTTTCCTTTTGATTCTCCTTTTGGGATTATCATCTTGATCCTGACTACTGAATATATGTGCTTACATTCCCCAAAGCTCTGACCTGGGTTCTTTTCCATTCTCCTTCTATCTTCTGTTAATATGATCAGCTTGTATTTGGTCAGTTATTAACTCTATGCACATTAATCTCAAATCAACATAATCCTAATTATTCTCCTTAAATGAAGTACTGTATTATTTGGACATCTGTATCTTGATTTCTCAAGACATCACAAACTGAATACGTCCAAAATGAAACTTCCCCTTTCCCCCGCCGATTTCCAGTCCAAACACATATCTCTTGAAAATTTCTGAATCTCTTGAAAGCATTATCATATTTGCAGTGATCCAAGGTCACTTAGAGTAACCCTTTCTCTTTTCTCCTTTCTCCAAATCATATTCTCTTTTTCCATTTCTCCAACATCTCCTACCATATCCTATTAGTTGCAGAATCTTGTTAATTTTAACTCAACAATATCTGTCCCTTTCTCATCACCACATAACTTCTAATCTACTTCAAACCTAAATATCCTCTATCTTGGAGTATTGTGATAATTTACTAATAGGCATCCCTGATACTAATCTTCTCATTTTCTAATCTATCCTCCTGTAGTTGCCAAACCAATATTGTTAAACCACATATCCAATCATGTCATTCTACATAAAATGTTTCAGTGGCTAACTACCTTCTCTAATTAATTCATGTAACAGATTCTCAATCTGTTATTTAAAGTCCCCCTCCCCCATAGAACTCCCATCTTCCTTTTTCATATAGCTATTTATTATACTCTCCTTTTCGGTCAAACTGGTGTACTAGATTTTTCCCCATCTGGATGACTCTTTATCCCATATTTTGTGTTCTGGTATAAGACTTTCTCAGTGCTTGGAATACCCTCCTTCCTGACCTGACCTCTTTAAATCTTTAACTTCTTTCAGAGCATAGTGATGATACCAGCTCCTATATTAAACCTTTACTAATCTCCCCAATTATTAGTGCCATTTTCCTCTTGAAATCCCATTGTATAATTTTGTACATTCTTTACTTAACTTTTGTATGTACTATATCCTCTTAATAAGCTCCTTGATAACAGGACTATTTCATTTTTGCCTTTGCTCACTGGCAAGTGAAAAGTACGTAGTTAATATATATTCATTGAGTTATGTATTTTCTGCTACACTCTACAAAAAATCACTTCCTTTTATAAAGATATTATCTGCTATTCTTACTTATGGGCAGCTATAATACAATTTGCTTATTCTTTAATTTTCTGTGTCCTTTGATTTCTCATTATTTATTTCTGATTCTATAGTGAAGCTGGTCATCTAAATAGATATGTTATATTTATGCTTCTCCATTGATTCAGTAAATATTTTTTGAATATATGTAACTATACCTTTCATGTAGAGAGTATATGATATACTATATGATTGGACCAAGGGCTAAAAAGAGGAGAGAGGGAGATACAACTTGTGGCTGTCATGACCAATCAACGCATCATAGAGTAAGTCATTTTAGCTTGGTATTGAAGAATGAATAGAAATTTAAAAGTTTAAATGTAAAATTATTATATTTTTGGAAGAGGGAGTTGTGATGGTGGTCCAAATCTTCCAAGGAAAGTGAACGTATTATCAAAGATGTGGAGATGGGAATACAATATTCCCTTCATTCATTGGACTTCATTATAATGACTCAGCTGACTTCACACCTCCAGTCTCCTTCATACATTGGTGAGTTCCTCCATTTTGAGGAAGACCCCAGACCAGCCATATTTTATTCTCTATAATTTGCCATCATACTCTTTTCCCCCCACCCATCCACCCTCAGTCCCTTTTTTGTATTGTTAATTAAGCTCCCTGAGGGAAAAGTCTGTCTTTGTTTTTGTTTGTATTTATGTCTCTAGCATTTAGCACAGTGCATGGCATATAGAAAGCACTTAATAAATGTTTGTTGCATGAATTGACATGAATTGAATGGGGAAATTTTTAGGTTAACTAGAGTGTAGATGTTTATTTGGCTCAGTAGCTAGGGACAAAAAAAAGAGAGAAGACAAATAACTTTCGGTTGATATTGTGGATGCTTTGAATTCCACTTTGGATTTATTTCATCAGGGAACCATTAATAATATAGCAATCATAATGCTATGCTTTAGCATATTAGCATAATGCTAATGTTTTAGAAAGGTTAATTGGATTGTTATGTATAAGACTTATTGAAGAGGCAAGAGGATGGAAACAGAGAGACTACAAGATCACAAAAACAAATTGGAAGGACTCTAAGTCACTCTACTCTAATGTATACCTCAATAATAATCCTTTATTACAATATTCCAAAGGTTTAATTCTTCAGTGTGCACTGAAAATAGCTAATTATCCATTAACTGAAATGACTTAAGTATTCCTGAACAAAGGCCTGATACAGAGAGTGAAAGTGAGAATAGAATAAAGCCATATCATATTCACCTCTGCCTGAGCCTTTCCTGAAAAATACAATTGATTTGGAGCTAGATTTTCAACTACCTATAGAACTAACTTTGTTCTCATGAATTATTTTGACATCCTAATTACTATTTTATTACTCAAATACTCTATTGGATCTATCAGCTAATAATTATGAGCGATCTCTCCCTTTTCCTAATTTCAATTCACTAGTGCCTACCCATCCTGTGCAGCTCTTCTCAAATCTTCCCATAAACTCACAGTAGAGATTACTCGATTAAGTTCCTCAAAATTTTTTATCATTACCAAAGAATAATCAATTGTGTATTTATGTGTGGATCAAAACTTAAAGAACAGAGAGAAGAGAGGAAAAACTGACCTCAAAGAATTTGAATACTAACCAGTTCTTTAGATAAATTTGTAAATATTGTATGCTAAATATCATTCCATTAGCCCTATATTTAACTTATCTTCAAATTAATGATCATGCCTGGCATATAATAGGTTCTTAATAAATGTTTGTTGATTATTTGATTAAATTTTAAAATCAACTCCATCCAGTATTATCACCAAAATAGTGTCTTAAAATATGTTTGATCTATTTATATTCCTTTGGGTTTCTTTAAACTACCTCTGCAAACATTTTAGCTTCAAAAACAAGAAGTTGCAATTTGTAGAGGACAAACAAATGGAACTTCAAAAGAACACAATTCTGTTTAAAATTCTAAGCCATGAATTCTTGGAGTTTTTTTCAACCTGGAGAAGCAAATTTTCTCATTAATAATTCCAAGCCTTGAAGAAGATTAAGCACTGAGTTATAAGATCTGCTAAAAACCTATAAATGGTTTAGAAAAACAGATCCTTCAAATGTGCTCTACTCATTAGGGAAAACAAACAAACAAAGCAAAAGATGAAAACTCTTGTCTAGCTCAATACAATGCTTGATAATAATTTCTGCTTGTTTCTTACATAGAGAAGGCGAGAGATACATTTTGTTAAGCACCTAATATGAGACTTTACAATTTCTTTTAAAATTCTGTTATCATGAAATCCTTGCTCTCTCTCCCAAATCTTAGAGAGCTAATCTCAATTTGGAGTTTCATATGTTAATAGGTGCTAGAAAGGATGAAAAGCATGCAGAAGAGAAGCAGAAGAAGATTGGTTTGTAACTCAAAGCACTTAATAATTATCCAGTGAATTTAGGTAGTTGAATCAGTCAGTCTAACTGAATCACCCCAAATGGTAGAATTATTATACAGAATGGAAATTTAATAGAATGGAAGACAGTGATGAATGATAAACGATACACAGAGATAATTAAAAAAAATGCCAAACCACTAATTCTAATGAGTGGCTCCAACTTTTTCTCAAGAAAAAGCTTTTAGTAAGTTAAATTTCACCATTTGTCTGTCTCTTTCCAACCTCAGGTGGATGTGGTGACAAATGGTGATTTGACCAAAACAGCCAGAAGAGGCAGGAGATGAAGTGAAAAGTCTGCCCAGAGATATCAAACTCAAATAGAAATGGAGGCCACTATAAAATACTTAAGTATCCCTGTGAACTGCATGTTGACTTAGTTTTAAGATATAATATTATTATATTTTATTATATATGCATTTATTTTTAAAACATTTCCCAATTACATTTTGATATGGTTTTGACCACACTTGGATGTGTTGTAGGCCACATAAAAGGGACATTTAAACTGTAAATAATCCATAAATAGATGAATAGCCACAAAAAAAAAAAACATACAAGGTTGATTGTCAGTTTCGCTTTATTAGTTTCTGGAGTAGGGCATAATCTTAAATCAAAGCAAAAGGAATGTATATCTTCCTCAAATGGAAACATTTTTTGAGAAGGGAAAATATTTAAAGTTGTATCCAGAAACAGAACAAATAAGTATTCATTCATTCATTCAATAAATATTTACTGAACAATTTCTATGAATATAAGACTTTGCTAAGATCTGTGCAAAATACAAATAAGTATGAGGCAGGGAGTGCTGGTAAATGTTTAACTAGCTTTGTGAAAAAAATCATGCACAACACACTAAAATTTAATCTTTATTATTAACATTTTCCCCATCACCTTCTTAAGTCTAGAAGATTAACAAATTAACAAATCAAGACGTGATTTGAAGTGCTTATCAATTTCTATTGTGTAAATGCTTACATTGAAAATTTAAGGATTGGCTCTCATGAGCTGGTACTGTTGGCTCCAGCACACCCCTGAGCATGAGAAATGATCCCTATCCTTAAGAAGAGAATTTGGAAGACAAAGTATACTGCATAAAAAGGGAAATGATAATATGAAAAGATATTTTTAAAGAAGAAGGGAGAAAGAATGACAAAAGACTTATCTGTGAAATCTCCTAAAATGAATGGCAGCCACTCACAAAAAAAAAAAAAGTATAGAACCAGAGGATAGAGATTTTTTGCTTTCTAAGAAAGCTGATGTTTCACTTTAGTATCCCCTAGGTTGAAATAGAATACATAACCTCCTTGTTGAGCAAGGAACTGATTGTTTCCCAGGTCTTATTGTTAAATAAAATAAACTCAAAGGTCAGTTACAACTGTCAGGGCTCAAGGCAATTTACTTCCAACTACTGCTTAACAATAACAATAATAGTAATAGAAATTACAATGGGCATTTACATAATGGTTTAAAGCTTACAAAATAATTTAAAATATAAATATTATTTCATGTTCAAAACTACCCTAGGAGAGGGGTACTATTATTATACCCACTTTACAGAAGAGAAGACAAAGGCAGACAGCTTAAGTGAAACAAGCTGATTCGTCTTCCATACAACCACTTCAATAATCAAACCAGCTCTCCAATCTTTAGTTTATTAATATTTTCTTCCACTGACTCAACATTTTTTGGTATATGTCTTTAAGAATCCTTACCATCTTGGTGACTCTCTTATTGATATTCTCCATCTTAGCAAAAGAGCTAAACACAGCACTTCAAATGTGTTCTGATCAGGATAGAGAACCATACAACTATTCCCTTGTCCTGGAAAATGTTTTGATTAATGCATTCATTAATGTATTAATGTGGTCTAATTAAGGATCAGAATTATCAAAGTCTGGAGACTAGAATATGTAGAGCATTTGGGGGGACTAATTCAGAATCTTTAGCTTCCCACTGCACATAGCTTATGTTTTCAGTGTCCAGTTCAAATCCAACATTTTTGTTATTCAAAGGTTATTTCTATTTCAAACTTTTCTCTTTCTTTGCTCATGCTCATTCATTCATTCAAGAAACACTAATTAAACATCTAAGTGTAAAGAATTTTTTTTCAAACTTAACTCCCTGACTTTTAAACTTTTCTCCAACTCTATCAACTCTTACACATTCCACACATTAGTCATGTCTTATGATATTCTTGTGGACAATACAGAGAGATGTGGCCTAGATAATTATACAGTTAGATAGATTTGAAACTGGTTAAATGACCAAAGAATACTGTCTAATTGATCTCAGCCCATTGAGGCATTGTGGGGGTATCAATCAATAAGTGCTCATTAAAAGCTTATTATATGCCAGTTCATGGGGACATAAATACAACAAATGAAACTATCCTTACTCACTAGGAACATATTACAAGTTCTTTATCTAATTTTGTTCAATTTTAAAATTTATTACTTGTGAAGATGTAGGTGGCATGCTTATCAAATTTGAGGTTGAAAGGAGGCTTCAGAATAAGAAGTCTTTTAATTGCCTGAAACAGAATTCAAAGATATCTCTTCACACTGGAAATTTGGGCTGAACTTAGCAATATTTAAAAGATGCCTGATTTCTTCAGAATTATTTGATGTTGTTGATATTTTTGTGTATTCCCTCTACCTTTGCATTTTGGACCCCATCTATACCTTAGTAGATGGTTAATTGAATTGTTGTACTCTGCCCCCTTACACACACAAACACCAGTACCACTACCACCATTGACCATTTGTCACACAGTCACCATGATTAGAAATCTGATAATGAACTTCTCTAATTTAGTCATTCTGGTCCATGAATGATAGATATATCAATTCTCACTAAGCCAATATTTAAACCTTTCATGTAGACCTTTTATTTAAACCTTTTATTTAACAATAATGATAATGAACTTCTCTAATTTAGTCATTCTGGTCCATGAATGATAGATATATAAATTCTCACTGAGCCAATATTTAAACCTTTCACATGTACAATTTATCTCTGCTTATGTTCTGCTACCATTGGAAACCTAGGTCCTTTCCATAATACAATAACATATCAGAGTAAGACTTTAGCATAAACTTTAGATAAAATTTAACTGATAATTAAAGTATCCTTCACTTAGGTTAAAAAAATTTCAATTTATAAATACTAAATAGAGAAGAATTAACTACAAGTTAAATGACTTGCCCAGCTTCACAAACCTAGGAAATTACTGAGTTAGGATTTGAACTCTAGTCCTTCTAACTCCAATTTTTATCACTTTACCATCTACCTACCTATAATTTAAATTTCACTAGAACACATATGAGATGGAGACACTGAATCACTTTGGTATTTATATCAATGTGGAACATTGTAGATGCATGCTAAATGTTTATTGATTGATTAACCTATCTGAGTTTCAGTTTACTCATTTAAAAAATGATTGGTTAGGCTAAATGATTTCTAAGTTCTACCACAGTTTTAAATCTATTATGCTATGATTTTAATTTCATTTGTAGTTTTTAACTGCAAAGTAACATATTAATAAGGGATTTGGCTGATTATAGTGAAAAGAAAAAGACTCTTCCAACAAATGACCAAATATAATTCCTGGGGAATCATGAGAAAACATGCTCAACTTCCTGGCCAAGAGGAAATGGATTTACAAATGCACACAGATAGATAAATAGATAGATAGATAGATAGATAGATAGATAGATAGATAGATAGATA
>NW_020954867.1:470041-498365 GCF_900497805.2 Vombatus ursinus
ATAGATAGATAGATAGATAGATAGATAGATAGATAGATAGATAGATAGATAGATAGATAAGAAAAATAGATAGAGATATGTTGACCTATATCTATACACACACATATATATACATATATGTATGTGTGTGTGTGTTTATATCTAACAACATGGCCAACATTCTTGTAAGAAGAGTTTTGTTTTTCTTGCTTTCTCAGTGGGGGAGAGGGGAAGGAATCAGATGGCAAAGAAGTCTTTATTTGAAAATAAAATTAAATTAAGTTAAAAAAAACTTAGGGGTATCTATTTTCCATAGAATGAATTAATGAATAAAAAAGTATTAAGTATTTGCTGTATACCCTATCTTGCTTATCTTTGAAGTTCTGGGGATTCAAAAGTGAAGCCAGCAACTTCTCCCAAGGAGGTTATATTCAAATAGGGAATGGTAATCAGCGTGGGTTATTTTGTTCTAGATAATTGCTGAACCCCACAAAGTTAAGTATAATCCTGAATGAAAAAAAAATGGATATTCAATGAATTGACAGATTTTCAGGATTTTATTGAAAAAAGACCAGAACTAAACAGAAAATTTGACATAAAATGTCCAAGAGAAATATAAGTTAAACATCAAAGACTAATTACAAGAGACTCAATAAGGACATATTGTTTACTTTTTTATGGGGAAATGTAAACTGTATGTCAAAGATTGCCTTTAGTAATTGGGTTCAATAGCTCAACAGAGTCGGGTAGAGCTGAGTATGATGTGATTCTAAAAAGCAAAATGATGTAGGAAAAGGAAAAAGGGGTAATTATCTCATACAAATGAGGTGCATGAGGAAGAACTGATACAGAGGAATTAGAAGAGGAATGAGGGCTGCTAGTTCTCGAACCCAACTCTCATTGGGAATGGGTCAGAGAGAGAACAATAGATATATATCTAGAAGGGTGTATAAAAATCTTCTAAATTAAGAAAGACATAAGAGGACAAGGGGATAGGATTGAGGGAAAGGATAAGGAGGGAATAGGTTAAGGAATAGAAAGGCAAGGTAATGGATAGAAGTAAAGTAGAGAAGTGAGAAGGGATAGGAATAGGATGGGAAGGATAGTGTAGAAAATAGGAAGGAGGAAAATATACAAGTAATGATATTTTAGAATGAGAATGGGATAAGTTTACCCATAAAATTGAAACTGATAGCAGATTAAATTCCACAATATGTTGCTTTTAGGAAATGTTATAAAATGAGAGATACACATAGACATCAAATAAAGGTTATGAGTAGAATTTATTATGCAAAAAATCAAGGATAGTAATAATGATTTCAGACAAAATTAAAGCTAAAATCAGATTTAATTAAAAAAAGAAAAATAAGGAAACTGCATTGTGTCAGCAATATTAATCATTGTTTTAGACCATATAAAATAACTAGACAATATAAAAAAATGAAAGTATACCTGCCAGAACAGACATAGGAACCATATGAACATAAACATAAAAGAGCTTTTATACAAAGTTAGATCTAAATAATTGAAATAATATGTATTGTGCATGGGTAGGTAAAGCTCACATAATTTTTTTGAAATGACAATTTTACCTAACTAATCTATTTATTTAATACAATCCCAATTAAATTTCTAAAAATATATTTTACTGAGTTAGAAAAGATAATAACAGGCACTTCAAGGAAACCAGGGGTAAAAAATATGAAGTAACTAGGTTCAGTAATATCAGACCTTAAACCATATTATAAGGTGAGAGCAGTGTTGAAGTATAAAATGGGTAATTTTGATTACTTTAAATTAAAATTTTTCTGCATAAATAAAACCTATGTAGCCAAATATAGAAGGAATGCAGAAAAACTGGGGAAAAACTCTCATTGACAATTTCCCAAATAAAGTGTGATTGGGTCAGAATATTGTTGTGGTACAGGAAATGAGCTGGTTGATTTAGAAAAATATGGAAAGACTTGGACTTATGAAGAAAGATGCTCTCCACCTACAGAGAAACAGATGACAAGTGGAAATAAGTATAATGTGGTTTTACCTATATGCGTTTGAGTGTATATATGTCTATGTTTATGGATATCTATGTATATGTATTATATGAATGTTTATATCTATGGATATGAATGTGTGTATGTATGAGGGGAAAGGGGAAAAAAGTAAAAAGTTCATAACAGAGAACAAAATAAAACATACAAGTAAGCAAAGAAAAGATGGAAAACTTTGAAAATAATGTGTAGTATTTATTACATATGTTTTCTTGAAATGGAAATTCATTGCTTTATGTTGAAAGCTCTCATGTTCCACTGTGTACATGATATTTTTTCCTTATTTTGTATTTAAGTTAAAATAAATTCAAATATAATGAAAAAAGAGAATCATTTGATCCTCATAAAACTTGAACTTAGATAATGTTAATATCCCCATTTTACACGTAAGCAAACAGAGGTTATGTGACTTACCCAGGGTCACACAGTTAGTAAGTGAAGTCAGATTTAAAGTGAAATCTTCCTGACTCCAGGCCAGGCACTATATCCATTGTGCCACCTTATGTTTTCACTCCTTAGAGATTCTGGGAGTTTAATTTCTCAGGTTCTAATTGGTTCTTTAATTTAGAACTGTGGTAAAGGAAATAGCATCTATTTAATGCCACAAAGAAAATACTCGAAGAAAGACCCCATTGCTTCAAAAACAAAACACAGCTTTACAATAAAAAGTAATCAGATGATCCAAACTCTGTAGAGAAAAATGTGTCTTTTATTTAAATCCAAAGCAAGTAGAAATGGAATGATTTCAGTACAAGTCTATTGAAACAGGTTGCAATCAAACTGCAACAAGTACATTGTCTGATCCTTTCTGTGAATGAGATCATAGCAGCTGATTTGAGCAGAAGGGAATGAACAGAAGCCAAGCATTATGTAGATTTTTTTTTCAAGGAAAAACGTCTTCTATAACCCTAATAACTACTCAAAAAGCACTTTAGACTTTAGAGCTAATTTCTATAGGCTTAGAGAGCTCAAATGGATAGAAGTGGATGAACTGATCTGGCCTCTGTAGGCACGTTCTCTCTCGTGGAATAAAGTTACACTAAAGTTAAAAGAGAAAATAGAATAGATCTGTTAAATAAATTACTCCTACTGATAGCCTTTTTTTCCCCCCGGAACATAGTTAATGTGGCCACAAATACAGAACACAGTTACTTTTAACTTAAACTCTTTGAGAGTTGATTGAGGGTTAGGGAGGTTAATTGTCTTATCCGTGGTATAGCTGGTACTAAGTATTGGAAGCAAATTTTGAACCCAGGTTTTCCTGACCTGAGGCCAGCATTCCTCTATGGATGCCAAGCTGCTTTTTTCCTGGCATGAAATAAGTGTGCAACAAGTTATTTTGAATAATTTAACATCATAAAATTCTAAGTACTGTGTTTTCTTTTTCCTTACTGTCAGTGTGAATTTAACTGAACAATTCATGAAAAAGAAAGTAATGAATGAAAAAGAATTTATTAAGTCCTTACTATGTGCCAGAAAGTATGGTAAGTGCTGGGAACATAAATAAGTAAGCAAGACAGCCCCTGCCCTAAAAGAATTTACATTTGAATAGGGCAAAATAACAGGCCTAAAGGGGAGTGGTGGCCAGGCTGGGGTGTTTTGGTTTGAGAAATTACAGGGATAAGGGTAATATAGTAATTGATTTCACTTTTCAGAAAGTGTAGTATTGTTTTGATCACTGCTCCTGGAGCTAAAGATGGAAAATAGGGGATGAGACAGGGAATGACATCTGTCCCCCAGAAGGTTAGGAAGATGGCTAGAGAGAACTATTATTATTCCAAAAAGAATCCTAGGGCCACAGTCTGCGTAGGGCAAGAGAAGGAGGGCAGAATAGATAGAAGCTTCCCTTCATGTCATAATGAATTGTCCAAAATAATACTTCTCTGGTCTGCTTCAATATCTAAACAACTACAGTTCTAAGTAACTATAAAAGTGTCAAAATGCTGCCCAGATAAACATATATGTATACATACAAGCCTTCTGTTTCCTTTTTTCATCAGTGATATGATTATAAAAAGGGATTTTTTTAAGTAAATGGTGTGGCATTCAATTTGAAAGAGATACTTGTAGGCAATATATTGACTTAGAAAACCACAAATTAACATTATATATGTTCTATTTTCTTTTTATATATTTTTTTAAATATTTGCCAATTATATTTTAATCTGGTTAGGAAATTTGATACCTCTGACAAGGGACTCGGGCAGGATATATATATATGTGTGTGTGTGTAAATACGTATGTGTATACATTTATTATATTCTATATATATGTGTATACTATCTCTTTTTATCATCATATCATTGATTAAAGGAGGAAAAAGAGGAGACGATTCTGGGAAGATGGCGGAGTAGGTAAGAAAATTCCAAGCTGTCAAGATTTTCCTCTACAAAAGAGTTGAAATGGTGCCTCAGGGTGAATGTAGAGTAGTAAAAATAAATAAGAGTAGGAGTAGAACAGAGGTCCTCCTGGGACAATTGGGGAAGATCTTAAGGAAAATGCTAGGACTAAGTTTGGTCCTTTAGAAGAGTAAACATCTCCAGGCTAGGGACAGCTTAAACAATAAGCTACAAGCCCAAGAGTTAGTTGGGTTGGGATGCTGCCTGGCCCCAGCAGGATGTTGAGGGGAGTTGGGCATCTTATCTAAAGATCAAGGGAATCTCTTCTGATAAGGAAAACTAGATCCAGCTGAGGTGGTGAGATGGGGTGAAGGGAGAAGGAACCAGCACACATCCAGTGAATATGGAAGCTAACACTTAAAAGAGGCTGGAGGTCTTAATTTCAGTTCCAGGCCAGGGGGAGAACTGAAGAAGATCTGAGGCCAGAGGCACTGGTCCTCACACCCCAAGATTAGAGTTGATTAGAAAAACTAAGCTATTAAAAATTTAAAATAATGCAGGGGCAAAGGAAAAGGAATTCAACCATAGAAAATTATTATGGGAATAAAGAAGACCAGATATTATCTTCAGAGGAGGATACTGAAGAAAAGAAACTCTCTTTTATCCCCAAAGAGTAAAGTCAAATAGTTACCTGGCCCCCCAAAATTCAAAAAATTCATAGAACTTAAAAAAAGACCTTTAAAATCAAATAAGAGTGAGTGATGAAAAACTAACTAATACATAAATAAATAAGAATTATCCAAGAAAAACAAGATTATGAAAAGACAATCAACCAATTAGAAAAGGAGATCCAGGATCCTAAGGAAAAAAACGCCTTGAAAAGCAGAAATGGGCAAGGAGAAGCCAGAGAAGTTAGTACAGAACAAGAAATAATGAAACAAAATATAAAGAATGAAAAAGAAAAATAGAAGAGAATGTGAAACATCTCATGAGAAAAAAAAAAAAACAACTGATCTGGAGATCAGATTAAGAAGAGAAAACATAAGAATAATTGGACTACCTCAAAGCTGTGATCGAAAAAGGAATCCTGATACTATAATATAAGACATAATTAAAGAAAATTGTTCTGAAGCTTTAGAACAAGAAGGGAAAGTAGTAATTTTAAAAATCCACTGATCACCACCTAAAAGAGATCCTATGAGGAAAACCAGGAATATTATAGCTAAATTCTGAAACCCCCAGCTCAAGGATAAAATATTAGGAGCAACAAGAAAAAAAGTAAAAATTGTAGCACCACAATTATAATCACACAAGACCTAACAGTGGTGACACTAAAAGACCACTAGTCTTGATACACTATATATATATATATATATATATCTGGGATCCCGGCCAAAAATATCATACCTAGCAAAGCTAAGCATAATCCTGAATGAAAAAAAAATGGACATTTTTTAATGAACTGTCAGATTTTCAAGACTTTGTTAAAAAACAAAGAAACAAACTGTACTTAATAGAAGATTTGACATCCAAGAACCAAAAGAAATATAAGGTATGTACCAAAGACTAATTACAAGGGACTCAATATGACAGTTTACCTTTTATGTATGTAAAATGTAAAGTGTATGCCTAAGATTGTAATTAGTAACTGGGTAGTTTGTAAGAAAGGTTGGGGTAGACTTGAGTATGATATGACTTTAAGAAGTAAAACCATTTAGGAATAGCTAAAAAGAGTAATTATCTTATGCAAATGATTTGTGAGAGGAAGAACAGATATAGAGGAATGACATGGGGAAGAGGGCTGTTAGTTCTGGAAACCTACTTTCATTGGGAATGGGTTCAAGAAGGAACAATACATATATATCTAGAAGAGTATAAAAGTCTTCTAAATTCAGAAAAAAAATAAAAATAAAATGCCAAGGGGATTGGGAGGGGGAAGATAAGGGAAGGATCTCTAGGGGGAGTGAGGGAATAGGATGAAGGGAGAGCATAGAAGGATATTTAGATTAAGGGAAAAGGAAGGATAAGGGAGCATAAAGGTGGGTTTCCTTGAGAGGATAAGGTAGGGATCTTTAGTGGAGAAAGAGAGGGAAGAGTTCAAAGTGGGGTATAGAAGGATGTTTATATTCATGGGAATGGAGGATAAAGGAAGGATCCTTGGAGGGGCATAGGTTAAGTAAGAGGAGGACAAGGGAGCAGGTAGAAGTAGAGGAGTTAGAAGGATAGGAAACAAGACATACACTCAAATATAAAAACAAAGATCAAAAATAGAATTTGTTAGGAATGGTATATGTTTATATAGATATGTATGTATGTATATCTGTATATGTATATGTATATACCTATATAAATATATCCAGACTCAATTGTAGTGTTTGGGGTTGGGGAAGGAAAGAGAAAAAAGAACAAAGTAAAAAGTGCACTGAAGAGAACAAAAAAAAACTTAAAAGGAAACAAAGAAAAGATGGATAGCTCTCAACGCAATGTGTAATATTTATATAGATTTTCTTGAAATGGAAATTTATTGCCTCTTATGTTCTGCTGTGCACATGACATGCTTTTTTTCTTTTCTTATTTGTATTTAAGTTTCAATATTTAAGTTTATAATATGTTTCTTTTTGTTTTATTGTGTATTTAAATTTTAGTAATAAAAAAGGAGGAAAAGAAGGCTTTTTCTTTTTCTCTCATATACATATTTTCTTTCATTTGCATAGATATGTATACATATGAATATGCAAACTATTTGTGGGCACCTGTCCAGATACAGCATTCTGGAGCAAGGATGGCAGAAGATGAATGCATCTGTGACTACACAGAGGAAGCTGAGATGGGAATATTTAAAAGAAGAAACTCTGAAAATGTTGCCCTACAAGTAAAGCCTGTTTGCTCTCTTTCTTCAATTGATGGAATGGTACCAGTGGTATGCTAGTAAATGTTTAACTACTGACTGTTCAAAAAAAAAAAAGAGTGTCCACAGCACATTTCTAAGTTTATCTGCATCATTATTACCATTTTCTCCATAACTTTCAGAAGTCTAGACAGTGAACAAAAGAGGAAACCAAACTCTGATTTATAACTTTTGCTGATTTCTGAAGTGAAAATATTCACACTGAATATTTAACAATAAGCTCTAGTAAGACAGTAAGAGCTGGCTACAGCATACTCCTAGATAATACTATGATTTTTTTTCCCTACTCATTTAGTTAATACCCTGTGTAGCTTCAAACATATGGGTATGAAAGGGACAGAGGAACAATTACAGGTGCATTCCTTTAAATTCAGAAGATACAAAAAAAAAAAACCATTTTTTTTCAAATTAAAGAACATTATCATTAATTGAAAGGTATTATGCTAATGAAGCCAAAGGACTTTCCTTCTATTAGATGTAACGATTACTTCCTGTTTTATGTATTACTTTTGTGCTATTCTTAAAAACATTTTCTATCACAGATCTTTAGGTGTTTGGCACCCCACAAGGATGTCCTGGAGCCAGTTCAAACAGCCAGGAGCCAAGTTATTGTTAAATTTTTAGTATGAACATTTACACTTTAGAAATCAACAAATGCTTTAAATTAGGGTTTGACTCATTGTTTTATTGATCTCCTAAACTTCTGCAAGTGATGAAGAAAATGTCATTAATAATGCAGGTCAAAATTGAAAGAATTTTGTACACACATTTTTTTCCCCAAAAAGATCTCACTGTTAAATATTCACCATCACATTTCTGCCTTAGAAACCATCTGGTTCAACCCTCTCATGTTACAAATGTTGAATATGAGTTGCAGGTAGATTTAATATCTTGTTGTATGCCACACAGATAGTGATGTGAGGTTCCCTTCAGAGTTCCTCTTAAGTTTGGTTTAGGGCTGAAGAAGAAATAGTAGGTGTTGGGGAAGCTAGGTGGCACAGTGGATAGAGCACCAGCCCTGAAGTCAAGAGGACCTGAGTCCAAATCTGGCCACAGACACTTGACACTTAACTGACTGTGTGACCATGGGCAAAGTCACTTAACCCCATTGCCTAGCAAAACAAAAAAACAAAAACAAAAAAAAAAAGATGTAGTAGGTGTCTGAATTTTAATACCACATGAAGAATTCTCTACCATCCAGTTCCTGCTAGAATCTACAACACTTCCATATCCTTGCTAAAATTCTACAAAAAACAATATAATTCTGAGTGTCATAACCTGGTGGGTGCTGCGAAACCATCACCACCAAATTAACAAGTGGATATGTATATTGTTGTATATGTAAAAAAAAATAAAAATGTTACGCTAAGAATCAGGATAGGTGCTATGCCTTGACTGAATCAATCAATAATCAATATTAATTGCCTACTCTGTTCAAGGCACTGTGCTAGACAGTGGGTTTATAGGTACAAAGAATGAAACAACCCCTACTCTCCAGGAATTTAAATATTAATGAGAAATACAGTAAATATAGTCAGAATAAATAGAATATAAATGATATAGTATAATACATTTAAAGTAATGAAATACAGGGTAGTGTGGGAGAGAGGGCACTAGCAGTTGGGGTAGTGAGGGGATCAGGAAAGGCTTCTGGCAGAAGACAGTACCTGTGCTTCATCTAAAGTAAGAGATACTCACTATGCAGCAGAGGTAGGACGGGAATTCATTCTAGGCATGTGATAGTGCAAATGAATTTAAATGGGAGATTAAATGTCTTATGTCAGAACTAGAAAGAAGACCAGTTTTGCTGTATCTCAGAATGGGGTGGTGGTGGAAGGTAGTAATGCCTAAGGAGGCTGCAAAGATAGATTGGAGCCAGGCTGTAAGGAGCTTTAAAGCTACCACTAATTCTCTATATGGCCAAAGACAAGCCCACTCCCATTCTGTGGGCCTCAGTTTCCTCATCTTATAAAAATTAAGTTTTGTACTGTATGAGCCCTTGGGCACTTCCTGATCTGACGTTATATGAAACAGATTAGGTGTATATGTGTGTATGCACATTTTTATGAATCAGGCAAGCTAAAGAAACATAGAATAATTCCCTTGATTATTAATATCACGCACTTTCTTTTCATTTTCCATCTTAAATGTACTTGCTTTTATTATAACATGAAAGAGGCCTAGTTCAGGGATAAGCAGAATTCCTTAAGTCAGAAGCAAAGAAAGAAAACTTCTCAAAACCCACAAATCCATCTGGAACTACTGTTCTTCTTGAAACTCTATCTCTTAATAGCTTGTTGTCCTTTCCATGGTCTCTGAAGACACCAAATTCATTTTATCCCTTCTTAATCCCTAGCAATCGCACATTCAATAAGAAAAAATGCTCTTTGTGACCCATGTTTAACATAGATGGATTTGCTTGAGAAACACACCTGAAGATCTCATCCTAGTATTCTGGTTCTGTTCAGGGAGAAATTCCCAAGCTTTTAAGGTGGTGATTGTGTTTCCTTTATCCTCATCCTGATCACATGCAAATGATTTGTTAGATTTATTCCCCCTTTCATAGTACATTTGTTCATTAAGCTTTAACACATTGTCTGTGTTATTCACCACAAAGCATTTAGTTTCCCTCTGTTTAATCAAAAGTTGGAGGGTCCTAGGGTACCTACTTTTTTATGTTGCTTTTTTTCATCTCATTAACTTCCTTTTCTAATTTACTCTGGTACTCAAGATATACTTTTTGTGCTGCCGCTGCAGCTAAGCAAATTATTCTACCCCTCATGACTGCTCTGGCAGCTTCCCACAAAACACCCAGGCTAGTTTCTTGGTTTTTATTGATATTAATTTATTCTGAAATAGTCTTCATCTGTTGCACAAATGCTGCAGCCTTAATTAGAGAGTTGTTAAATCTCCATACTTCAGATCTCCTATAATTCAGTATATCACCCAGAGACAGAGACACCAGGAAATTATCAGGCAAAGTTAGATTCCGAATACCAGATGGTTACATGTTACAGCATAGTCTTATAAATAAATAAAAAAAGAAGAAAAGAAAAATTCTAGCTTCAATGAAGTGCAACAGGAAGAAAAATACCAGGTTCCTATTACCTCTTTTGGTGGGTTTCATTGTGTGGATGAATGAGAATTGAATCATTGGGTTATTGTTTTTTCTTTCTCTTTCAAATGGCTATTTCAATAATTGCAGCCAAGATTTCTGCATTCTTTACTTGAATCCAGAGCATATCTGAAATATCCCATGGCTGTTTCAGCTCCTGGCAACACCTACCATTAAGTGAGGAGAGGAATTTGGGAGGGAGAGGGAGAGCATGTAATGAAGAAGAAAAAGAAAAAAAAAATCTTTATTCTAGTAGGGCCACACAGATCTGTAAGAGTATCTAACAGACTATCTTCTATAGTCCCTTAAATAATTCCCTTTTTATCATCATAGCATTGATCAAAGGAAACAGAAGGCTTTTTTCCTCTCTCGTTAATTAGAGCCATTACTTCAAGTCATAGATTTTGACAATGAAATGGGCCTGATAGAAGAAAGCAGAAGACAAAAGAGTAATCAAAGGAGGCAAGTTTTTCGTCCTCCGAACTTCCTTCCCCGCCCCCACCTTCTGGTGATATAGATCCCACTTCCTCTCACAAATTATTAATAGAATCTTGGATTCTTCTCAAAGAACATACAATTTAGAAATAATAAAATCAGAGAATCACATATTTGTAGATGAAAGAGACCTTACAGAACATTAACAGTAATCCTCTCCCTTACTGTCTTCCTCCCCAGCACAATTTTAACATGTGGAAACGGAAGCTCAGAAGAGGAACATCGCTTGCTCAAGGTATCACAGGTGGGAAGTTGCCCAGTGAGGATTCAAACTAAAATCCTCAAAGTTACTGATATTTAAGCAGATAACCAAAATGCAAGGTAGCTACTATATATATGTATAATATACATGTATGTATGTGTATATGTGTGTGTGTTTGCATACAAATGCAATCGCTTATTTTTAGATTATATATAATATATACTAGTTATGTATAATATTGTTATTATATATGATATACAATCTAAAAACAAGTGGCTTCATTTGCATATATTTGCATATATTTTAAACATCTAAAAACAAGTAGGTACATTTTCATGTGTCCTGGATCTATGTTCACATTGGGAAGCAGCAAACAATAAAACTTTTCCTGATGATTGCTTCAGGGCAAGAGCTCTATGAAATGTAAATGTGCTGAAGAAAGCAGAAATAAAATAAAATTTAAAAAACTACCTTAATTAGTTATGTCATACTTGACTCCAGTAATTTTTTTTTTTTAGTACACTATCCTCTTGCTGTACTAGGGTATACACGTGCCCCACACAAGTACACCATCTACTTTGCATGCTTCCAAATAACTTTTAGAGGATCTCTTGGTTAGAAAGAATAAATCCTTATTTCATTAACCTATATTAATTCCATAGCAGGTAATTAATCAATAAAAACCCAATTTTAAATACCTGATGATAGATATTATCTCCATCATAATACCAAATAACTCAAACTGAACTCTACCATGGGAAGTGGGTTCACATATTGGAAAGCCAATATTTAATTTATGAAACAAACAAAAAGAATCCAGATAAGACATTAAATGACCAGTAAGGTAGCTATTATTATGGCCATTCTTTATCTGTTTTAATCAAGAAGTAGCACCTATGATACAACTAGTGCAATAAAGGTATTGGAGCATTTGTTTTAGAATTTCTCTTTGTTTTATGTATGTTACAAATCCAATTACACTCAACTTTAGCTCTAAGCAGGTTCTCAATTAGGCTTAAAAGTTTTCCTGGCTCTAGTAAAGGTCAGCTAGCATGTTGTTGCTATCAGTTTCTGAAACTGATCTTTTTTTTTCAGACTGATGGCATGATAATCTCCAGGGAAATCCCCACCTTAGAATTTGAGCCCCAAATTAGTCCTTTGATTCTAATGTTGCCTATCTAGTCTGGGCCATCTGACAGAGACATTGATGGAGTGACTACTGCGAACCACTGATTTTTTTAATTGTTCAAAGGACCAGATTCTGCTAGAAGAATGTGATAATCCATGGATTTCAGAACATGTCAAAAACACCTGCTCTGGGAGTAGTCTACATATGCTACAAGAATCAACACAAAACCATATAGGATTATCTTGCGTGCAAAAAAAGAAAAAAGTTCTGCTCCTTTGTTAAGATCCTATTGCTTAGAGATAGAAGAAATTTTGATGAGCATTGCCTCTTTATTTGACAGATAACAAAACTGAGGGCTAGAGAGATAATTCAATTTGCCCAGTTTCACAGAGCTGGTTAGTGGGACTATGACCTAAATCTTCTGATTGCTAGTAGAGTGTCTGTTTCATTCTTTTCCCCTTGACACAAGACTTGGCTTTTTCTTGTTAGTAAAAAGTGAGGGCTTATGTTTTGTTTGTTTGTTTTCTATGAAATGTATATGATATAAGCACTTTTGAATAGGTATAGAAAGGGAATTGCAAATGATTACCACTTGGTGGCTTGATGACATCTCTAAGTCCTTAAATAGGACTGTTTCATTTGGAAGGTTTAAATGATTTTTTTTTTGTCTTCTGATGCAATAGAAGTCTTACATGATTTCAGTACGAAGGGCTGGACTTAAAGTCAGGAATCACTCAGACACTAACTAGCTGTGTGAACCTTGGCAAGTCACTTATGCTCACTCAACCTCAGTTTCCTCATCTATAAAACGCAGATGATAGCACCCACCCTACAGGATTGCTGTGAGGATCAAATGAAATAGTCTATTAAAAAAGTTTCATAAGTGCTATGTGAATGTTAGGTATTACATATATATCCTTATATTTACATATATAAATATGGATGTTGTTGTCATTAAGTAGTTTCAGTTGTGTCTGACTTCGTGACCCCATTTAGGGTTTTCTTGGCAAAGACACTGGTGTGGTTTACCATTTCCTTCTCCAGTTTTTTTAACAGTTGAGGAAACTGAGGCAAACAGGGTTAAGTGACTTGCCCAGGATCACACGGTTAGTAAGTATCTGAAGACAGATTTGAACTCAGGAAGATAGATCTTCCTGACTTGAGGTCCTGCACTCTATCTACTCTGCCACCTAACTGCGCCATACATATACATGCATAAATTAAGAAATATGTATATACATAGGCATATATATGCAATGTTCATTCATTCTGTAAGTATGTAGTAAGTATCTACCATAAAGGTAAGTAAAAATTATTGCCTTTCTATTTTTGTTACTGACTACTGCCACTTTTCAAACCTTAATTCTGTGGTTTTCTGAGGTAGGAATGGTGGGGGTAGAGGAATGTTGAAGAAAAAGTCAGTATTTCTCTAGATATTATGAACATGGGACTATAATACCTTTTCTCTCATCTGCTTCAGATCTTCTGCCACTACTGACTCATTAACCACAATTCTTTCATAAAGTTGTTTAATTGTAAGAGTATATTGTCTTAATCTCTGCTAATCAAATATGTTAGCAGGACAGATTCAGAGACATGCTCTCAGAAAAGGGCCTAGTTTGTTTAGCCTGGTGCAAATACTCACCAATGGACAACCTTCCACATAGTCTACCCAAATCAGACTCTGATTGCTTCTTTCTACACCCAGTCAAAGGTACTCTCCATCTTGGGTCTTTTATTTCCCAGGAAAACAAGAATAGGACACTGCTCCTTTGTGCTCATTTTGAGCCACAGGGAAGCACACCAACTCACACAAAAGTCCAATTGTAAGAAAGGTCTTACACACTTTAGGAAGAGAATTCTCTAGATCACACATATTTCTCTGATGTTGCTTCCAAATCAGAGATTGGTGACTAGTGGGCATACTTTCAGTTAAAATTGTGTGATTTAGCCAATGTTATGTTACCTGAATGAGGACCTAAGTGCTATAAGAATGGGATGACTCCTTGTCAACTATTCTGAATTGGAGTTGCTAAGAGGTTCTAATAAACTCCTTGGCTAGAGTATGAAAACAAAACAAAAGAAACAAGCAAACAACAACTTTGTTTACTATTGGTTGAATCTCAGGAAACTTCTAATTCTCTAAATAATTTCAAAGTTGTAAAGTATAACTTGTACTATAAGGCAATAAATGACTTCTCAGATCTGCAGGTAAACAAATAATAGGTACAGAGGTCAACAACAGGCCCTAGCTGTCTTGGGAGATCAGCCTGACTTAGATATTTCCTCAGTTCTCAGTCTTTTGATGCCTTTTCCAAACTTAGCCCTTCCCATCCTAGTAAGAAGTCTTCTGAAGGTATAGTGGAGAAGAATAGTAGATGTGAGGTTTGGAATACCTAGATTTAAATCCTTTCTCAGACAATTACAGGCTGTATGATGTTGGGTACATTGTCTCATCTCTTTGAGACTTTTTCTTCATCAGAGAAATGGGGAAATAATATCACGTACTTCCAGAGACTTAGAGAAGGAAATGGCAGACCACCCCAGTATCTTTGCCATGAAAACCCCATGGGCAGTATTTGGCCCACAGGATCATGAAGAGTCAGTTTTGAGTATCAGATTTGGTGTTTGTATAGTACTCTGTCAACCTCAACATGCTGGTGAAATGTGAATACAGTAATGACCATGATGACCACAAAGACATTGGAATACTCTTCATTGATCCTCTGTTACACACACACATACACACACATGCAGGCATGCAAACACAATTCCTTGAGTAAGGAGGATTTTTTCTTCTTGATTTTAATTTTCTAGCTCATCAATTATAGTATTTTAATATTTCTACAAGATTTTTTTCTCATACTTATGTTTCAGATTTGTCTTTTCTTTTTAAATTTAAATTTAATTTATTCTGAACTTAAGAAATAAAACAAGCATTCTCCATAAAAGTAGAATAGGAAAAAAAGATGATTGTACATGAAATTTTAAATGTATTATCTACAACTTGTTATTCTTTAAAAATATAAAATAAAGTTATCCTGTAACTTTATTTTTTCCCCTTTTTTCTTCCCTCCCCATCTGCCATAGAGATGGCTACCATTTGATACAAATATGTATGTGTGTATGCATATTTATATTGCATATATGTATATACGCACACATATATAAATATTCATACACATATATACATATATACACACACACATATATATATGTAAAACCATTCTATATATACTTCTAGTTTTCAGTTCCTTCTCTGGATGCAGATCACATCTTCCTTCATATGTCCTTTGTAGTTAATTTTGATATTTAAAATAGTGAAACTGACTCAACAACTCAAAGTTGTTCTTGAAACAATATTCTTGTTACTGTATACAGCGTTATCTTTGTTCTACTCGTTTCATTCTTCCTTATTTTGTGCAAGTCTCTCTATTTTTTTGAGATCATTGAGCTCATCATTTCTTATAGCACAGTAGTATTCCATCACAATCATATACCACAACTTGTTCAGCCATTCCCCAACTGATGGGCACCCCCATAATTTCCAGTTCTTTGCCACCACAAAAAGAGCTGCTATAAATGTTTTACAATATTTTCTGAACATATTTTCTTAACCTCTAAATCTTTAAGATTCCTGCTGGTTATTCCATTTTCAAACTCTCTTTAAATTACCTAAAATTCCAATTTCTTTCACTATTTCCTAATATTTTTTCTTGCTTATATGGTTATAAAATATTCTTTAATCATTAGTGGAAGCCCTTATACCTCTAAGGAAAAGAGAAATATAGGGCTTCAGCAACAACCAACACATGGTCAATTTCTGTTCCTGTCCACCTCCTGCCCTCTATACAAGGCTGATAAGCTACAGCTCTCATCAGGACAGAAAGGACATAAGTGTTTTTCCAATAGTTGGCAAATGATCCTGCTCTTGGTATAGAAATCCACTTCTCCCCTAATTCAGGCATTGATCACAAACATGTAGTTATTTTTCTGCCTTTAGTTCTTCCACTATTGATCAAGCACAGCAAACTGTCTTCTTTTTACGATAAATATTGCAACATAACACAGGTGACTGTGAATTACAATATGAAATTGCATTTCAAAGTTATTTTTTATTTTTCTAAAAAAAATAATAGGGGCAGCTAGGTTGCACAGTGGATAGAGCACCGGCCCTGAAGTCAGGAGGACCTGAGTTCAAATCCTGCCTCAGACCAAACACTTGACACTTACTAGCTGTGTGACCCTGGGCAAGTCACTTAACCCCAATTGCCTAAAAACGAAAAAAAAAACCAAAACAAAAAAATAATAAACCTGGAACTGCAATAATAGAATGTGTCATACATCATATCCTGATACCTCTTTTACATCTCTACGCATGTGTAGCTGTGTGTGTGCATGTGTGTGTGGAAGACAGGGTCAGAGACAGAAAGGCAGAGACAGAGACACACAGAGAGATAACAGACACAGAGATAGAGATAGAGACAGAGAGACAGAGATAAGATGAGAGGAAGAGAGGAGAGGTGAGGGGAGGTGTAGGGAGATGAGAGAAATCAAGCTGATTTTTTTTTGGGAGGAGGCAGGGGAGATGAGGAGTCATTCTTATATTGCTTTGCTCCTGAAGTGATATATTCATTTCTCTTCACTTCTTGAACATTTGCTGGCTGTGACCTAGGCATATTTACCAACTATTTTCTTCCAATAAAAGTGTGAATTGTTTCTCTATAATTCCTGGAAGTATTATCTTGAAAAAGTCAAAATTTCTGGGAATAATGTCAAAACGTTGATTAATCAGTATTAGCTGACACAATGATATCATTAGTTGGACCACCATTCTTCTAAGCAGGACAATTCCAAAGAAGAGCCACTAAATAAACTTATTGTGTTTATTTATTGAACCTTCTCATCATTTGGTACTTTTCACAACTGGTGATAAATAGTAAGACTATTTGATAATTTTGTAACAATTTCCTCATGATAAAATGTTATTTTATTTTAATCCTTACATTGCTAATCCTTTCAACCTTTTAACCACATTAACATTTGCTAGAATTTGAATTACCGTACTTTATTCTTGATAAGATTTTTTTTAATTGAAATCTTAAGAAACCTGATTCCAAGCTTAATATGCTGTGCATGGAATCATTTTTTGTTTATTCAAATATAAAAGCATTTTTGCAAACTTGCATTTGAATGACTAGAAAGAATAAAGATTTGAGTTTACATATTTTTGAGTTCTAAGAGCACACAATGAAAGTTTTGTCCCAGTTCTTGGCGTTAATAGACATGAAAAAAAATTCTATTGTTCTTAATGGAAGACAAGGATCACACTGAGTAAATATATTTGGATTTTAAAGTTCTTAAAATTATCTTCAGCTGACAATCTGTAAAGTAGTGATTGATGTTCAACCAACTAGTTTAATTAGCAAATGGATCAATGAGCTCTGCAGTTTTCATTCTTTTTTCCCCTTTTTTACATATAAGCCTGTTAGTTCTAATAATTCATTCTCTTGCTATTTAATCACAATTCTGGTTGGAGATTACTGCTCTGAAATGAAAGACTGGGTTCTGACCTTAATCCAAAAAGTTTGTCTTCCTGGGAGTTTTTCATAGATTTCCTGTCAAGAGGGAGTGAACCACTGGCCACAGGAGGCAAGCTTAAATTAGTGTGTATCCTCAGGGCAAACCCTCTTATTCTCTCACTTGCCTGGAGCCAGTGCCATGCAAGTGTCTCACTTAGTGGTGCCAGGTAACCCCACATCCCATGATCCTGCTTCCCAGTGATTTCAGAATGTGGCAACTTTCTCAACGTCAATGTTTATAAGTGAGGAAAGCCTTGCTAAACATCTGAATGTTCAGGCATCTAAAACATTATTTATGGCAAACAAAATAAAGCTTGATAAACAAGAGTCCTGGGAGGGTTGAAGGAATTCGTAACAAGATTTGCGGGGGAAACGTTATTTTGGAATGTGAAAGAATAGCTTTAATTACTTATCTAGCAGAATCAAGAAAGGCACTACTAAAGACAATATCAACAGGTTTTGCTTTAATTCATATTTTCCATGCTGGTGTATCAAAAGTTGAAAAAGCAGCAATATATAAGCAAAATTATTCTATTTCCTAAATTCTGTATCAAAATGTTCCAGAAGTAAATGAATAAAAGTGGTAGCATTGATTAGTGAATGAATAAGGAATTGTTCTCAATCACGAATAACTTTGTTAAAGTTCTGGCTGTGACTGAATTGTGCCCCAGGCAAATATTTACAACTATCAAATGCAGAGCAGATACAGAATTGATTTTGTAGAGGGAGTTTCCTTGCAGGGAGTTCCCTATACCAGGGAATCATGGGTCTAGACCAAAAACTATAATACTAAACCAGGACCTTAGGTGGAAAGGAAAGATGCTTGTGTATGTGTATGTATACACACATATGTAGATATTTGTGTGTATACATTATATATATACACACATACATATATATACTTATACATAATTATGTTTTATACATATATAATATGTATGTATGTATCTATCATCTATCTATCTATACTGATAGGAAGAGAGTCGGAGAGAGAGGCAAAGACAAAGACAGACAGAAAGAGACAGGGGGAAACAGTGTTTCCATTGAATACAAGTAAGTGAAAAAAAAAATTTTAATTCTCACTTAGTTTGGTCACCAGGATAAAACAAAGCTAAAATTCAGATTAAAAAAAAAGTACAATTTGGGGTCCAAGATGAATGATCACCTTTAGTTTGGAGAGAGATTTCAAAAACTGATTTGAGAATTTTCAAAATGATTTAAATGAAATATTTAGTCAGTCAGCCCTGTGTCTACTCCTTTTAAGACCCATTTCAGCCTTGCCTTGTCAGATAGGAAAAGTATAAGTCTTGTTCAAATAACGGAGTTTAGCTGGAATAAGGCATCCTTTTGGTATTCACATTGAATAAGCCCTTGGACATGGGGCTTTGCAGAGAGATCAGTGCTTCTACAAAACCTTGAAAAACCTTCAGCCTGAAGCTATTTTGTATTCTCTCCTTAAAACTAGAAGTTGTTCATATTGTAGAGGGCAGGATGGCTGTGAAGTTCCATAGCCTTTGCATTGGTAAAGACAGCAAGCTATTCTGTCCCTATTCCAATTTCAGCCTCACCATTCAAAGTGATATTGCCTGTATAAAGGCAATAATAACCTGGGAAGTTGCCCAGATTCATTTATAAGAAAGTGAAGAGCTCAATTTGAGCTCTGTTATGTCGGGTTCTTCAGTCTATCATCATGACCTGACATCACTCCATTGTACTGTCTGTAGTCTCTGAGAAGGGGGCAGAGAAGTTTTCATTTTGTTGGTCCCTTCATGACTCTGAATGTGCCATTATGCTTTACAAACGCAGAAATCAGCCTTGACCATTCACTGGAGACACATTCTGAGTACGTGCCAAATGGCAAAGCAACTATCCTAGAGAACAGCATGTTTTACTTTTCTTTGGCCCAAACTGGTCACTGTGCCCTCCTGGGTTTCCAAAGGGTGCAAGGTTTCCCTGACACTTCTAAACAATCCAATGTGAAACTCAGAATAGGCATTGTGGGAAGTTGTAATCTATTCATACACGCAATTGAGCTAACAAATGTCACCACAGCACCATTTGGCTGTGATTGTAAAGGGTAATTTTGGCCACCAAAGCAACCTCTATGAGTTTGTTAATCTTGTTTTTCTGTTTGGTTTATATAAATCCGTCCCCGTTGTTTCAAGGGAAGCTGAGCCCAATTGTTCCTTCACATCTAATTTTAACCCAAGTCATATTAGCAAGTCATTTCTATGAGTCATTTAGTTTTTCCTCTGCAAAAAGGAAAAAAAATGTGTATATAAAATGCTTTGAAGAAAGTTGTTATACCGAAAGTGCTTTATTAAAGTGATTTTTATATATGAGCTACTTTTTTTAATGCCAAGAAGACTTATTTTCCTGGGACAAATACAATACTGCCCCAATCACTAGTTCAGTGATATCTAGAACTCTTTAACTAGAAATTATTTCTTTTTCCTATGTCTCAAAAAGGAAAAAAAAGGAACAACTGGGAGAATAAATTAAGATTTATTGGTCACTTACACATTGCTATTGTTTTTTGTCCTTTTTCAAGGAGGACCAGTGACATTATTGGTGATGTATTGACTTGTGCATGAATTGGATTTAAATGAGACAGAGGTGTACAAAGTCATCAGCCTCACTCTCTCTTCTAGAGTCGTGGAAGTTCAGTGGCAGGGCAAAAGTAAAAATGAGGTGATGGGTCACGATTCAGCAGATAATTTTGGCATTTTCGATGTCTCACCAAGCTCTACACACTCCACATCTCTTGCTTCAGCCTTCTTCATGGCCATTGGCACACATTGTTCTCATCAACCTTGTTACTGAACGAATGAATACAAGGGTTAATTAATCAGCTGATGTTAAAACATTTACTTCGTTCCAGGCACTGTGCTGAGTGAAAGGATCCAAACGCAAGTACACAAGTAGACAATGAAAATGAAATAGATTCTTTGCTGTGTTTTTAATTGACAGGAAAGAGTGAAAAAACATGTTTCCTTAGAGTCTATAAGAAGTGATTAGGGATTCCATGAAGTGAGAGAAAAGGCATAAAGCACGAAAAAAATAAGGGGGTGGAGGTGATGGGAAGGGAAACTTCAACTTTTTAATAACATTGCCTAGACCTGATCCTGTCACTTTAAATAAAAAATCGGTGACCTTCAGAATTGGAAAGAAATATCACATGCTCTACCTCACAAAAGTCTTTTATCTATGTCTAAATAGCTTCCTTGCCAAAATAAAATAAAATAAAATAAAAACTCAGCACCTAGTTCTGGTATACCTTAAATATGGTCCCCTTTAATATCCATTCCCTTTTTTCTTAAGATGTTATTAATAAAGTAATTGAGTCAGTGGTCTAAGTACAATTGTTCATTTTCATCCTCAGGAAAGGCTTTTGGGGCCAAATCATTCATTACATTTAAACAATGGAAAACATTTGCTGAAAAATAGTCTATCGGAAGTTTACAGATCAGTTTTAAGGACAAGATCATAATGACTATATTGAAAATCCAATCAATTCTGCAGAAATCAGCACTAATGTGCTAGACAATTAAGGATTCAAATAAAAAACAATAGCTAGCATTTATACGACACTTTAAGTCACACAAAGAGCTTTTCATGAATATCTCTTGATCCTCACAACAACTCTTAGCAGTTATTATTATTATATCCATTTTAAAAATGAGGAAACTGAGGCTGAAAGAGGTTAAGTAATTTCCCTGTGTCATATAGCAAGTGTCAGAAGTGCAATATCTATCTGTCTGTCTCTCTCTCTATCTATCTATCTATCTATCTATCTATCTATCTATCTATCTATCTATCTACCTATATATTTTCTGTAAAGAAAAACAGAGACAGATATAGACACAGAAATAGACTGAGACAGACATAGAAGGAGGGATATGTGAAATAATCTAGATCAAAGTTGTCAAATACGTGCCAGGTATCCATATTATGGCCACGACATTCTTGAATGCTACTGAATCAGATTAAAAATGTAATTGGAGAAATTTTAACAAAAATAAAAATTCAGGGACAGTCTGGTGGCACAGTGGATAGAGTACTGGCCCTGGAGTCAGGATGACCTGAGTTCAAATCCAGCCTCAGACACTTAACACTTACTAGCTGTGTGACCCTGGGCAAGTCGCTTAACCCCAATTGCCTCACCAGAAACAAACAAAAAAAAATTCAATAAAACAAAGTTGTAATATATACAAACTAAGTCAATATGCAGCCCACTGGAATCTTCATACATTAATTAGTGGTCTGTTTGACATCATTTGTCTAATGTATAAAATCAGTCACTAAGGCTTGTTGTCCACCCTTCGATCTGGAAGAGAACCAATGAAATCGGAAGAGTGATGTCTTGACTTGCAGGTAAATTGGATTTAAGTGAGGCAGAGCTGTGCAATCATCAGCCCCACTCTCTCCTCCAGAGTCATCAGAGTCCAGTAGCAAGACATAGGTCAGGACAACTGGTGATGGTCCTAGATGCAGTGGGAGACCTCCAGGGGTGGGTAAGCTGTGGCCTCAAGGCCATGCGTGGCCTTATAGGTCCTTTAGTGTGGCCCTTTGACTGAATTCACAGAACAAATCCCTAGAATTGGGTACAATAAGGCTTGGCCTTTTTAAGCAAAGGTCTTTCCTAGGTCTCAGTTTGTCTGAGGTAATAACCATTTCTTAGTTAAAGGATAGGTAAGAATTGAGGTAAAAGATGGCCTACTTTGTCTTCACAAAAGAATCACTCTGGGAGGGAAGATGCTCAAAATAGTCACTAATGCATAATCATTCTGAAGTGACCCAGGTTTTAAGGTTTTAACCTTGCTTGACTTTGGCTACATGCAGCCAGTCTGCAGAGAAAGATGATGGTGGGAGGAGGGTGGTCCTGCAGGAGAGGGGTAGTCTGCCTTCCAATCATATTTCTTTAGTGCTGATTTCATTTCCTGATAATGAATGTCACAGCAGCTACCACACATGCTCACTAACTCATCTCCTTAATTGAAATGTTAGCTAATTAGAATATTTAGGGAAGAGCTGAGATGCAATGGCCCAGTTCCTTTTGGAGACATGTGCCTATCAGGTTTGTCTTGTTCTTATTATGAAAAGTCTTTAAACGCAGGTCCAATTTAAATGACATTATTGGTCTTTCATGGCCTTCTCACCTTTTAGTCTTGGTGTTTTGTTAAATAAATTCCTTTTAATTTTCTCTTTCTGAGTTTTGCCTCCTTTATCAGTGCAAAAGCCTGAACATAGAAGTTTCCTTTTTAACAATCAATTGTTGGGAAATAGTTCTGGATAACAATTTGGAATTGTGTCAGGAAAGTGAAAAAATTGCCCATACATTTTAATCTCAGTACTATTATATAAATAATGGAAATCGAAGACAGACACAAAGGTACATATGTATGTATATACATATATATGTATGCATGCGTATTTATGTATACATGTATATACACACAAATATATGTGGTAACAATCTTTGTGGTAACAAAGAACTGGAAAAAAGTGGATGACCATTGAAGAATATATATACAATTATACTATATGTATATAATGAATATTAGTTTATCATCAGAATTTTAAAAATTTCAACATATACAATACTTTGCCTTAAATATTGCCTTTCTAGGAAGAGGAGGAAAAAACATTTGGTTATCCATTCTCCAGGCACCATGGCTAGTTTTTCAGTAACAAAGTTTGGTTTTCTTTTAGTGGTCTTTTCACTTATGTTGTTGTCCTTTTTGTGTTTTAGTTGTTTATTTCACCCTTCATTATTACATACAAATCTTCCCAGGTGTATTTGAATTCCTCATGTTTGTTATTTCTTATTAAGCAAGAATAGTCCCTTACATCCATAATACTATAATTTATTCGAGCATTTCCCTAATTGAGTTTGCTCTTTATTCTTGCATTCTTTTCATTTCTAGTAACTGAGTACTGAAATAAATTAAAACTTCCTATGTTGGTGATGTTTCAGGGCAATGAAGGACAAGTTTCCAATCTTTCTTTTTTAATACACATATTCCTTAGATGATGTCGAGAAATCCCAATGGGAGTACTCCCCGGAACAAAACAGGCAACTGTTCATGATTTGCTAGATAAATCCTAGGGAGCTGCCTGAGGCACAGAGTGGTTAAGTCACATACTGAGGATCACAGAAGTCCTTAGCACCAGAGGAAGGATTTGAATTGAATCCTTCTTACTGCCAAGCCACATACTTTATTTAAAATACAATGGCATCTCTTTTAAGTATTCTTTCAAGCAAAAAAGAAAATCTTAAGGTGATCAATGATAGTGTCATGCATTAAGACATTTCCTCATATCATTTATTTTAAATATGAACTTGAAACAAATCATCCATGTTATGAAATGAGTTCCAAAAAACCAAAGTAGAATGGAGACTGAGTTATTTTTTAATTGTTTGCGGTAGTCATTGTAAAAGAGTGTTTGAGTGGAAATCAAACCGTTTGTTCTTGAAGCACTGCCCCATTTCTGATAAGCTGAGACAAAAACGGTTAGCTTGCTATTACCTTGACAACACTGGCCTGGACTCAGGATGAGAAGTAGCTGACAGCGCATGGGGGACACTAATAATCAGATGGGTTATGCCTGGGGGAGTGAATGAAGCACTCAAGCCCCTTTAATATTTATGTTTGGTGTTAAACACTCCAAGCAAAGATAATGAGTTTGGCTCTATGCCCTTTTCCAATATTTTGAAAAACCTCACACCCCTGATCGCTTTAAATGTAAATTTATCCACTCTGTAAGCAACCGAGAATGAATGAGTGTCCACCAAAAACTAGTATGCTGTGACTTTGGTGATGGCACTTCATTAAAAGCATTTAAGTAACACTTTCCCTCCTTTCCAATCCACCTTATTCTCAAATATTCAACACATACATGAATCTATAGTCTTTTGATCTTGCCACAAACAGCTGCTAAATGCTGGCAAGAGGCCCTCACTGGTGTTATTACCTTAAATACTAGACAAGGCTGCCTTAGTAAGAATTCTAACAATCACAGCTAAGCACTCAGCTCACAACAATCATAGCCCAGCACTCAGAACACATCTGGGGCATTGTGTTCGATTCTGGGCGTCACATTATTTTGGGAAGGACATTAACAAATTGGAGAATGTCCAGGTGAGGAGGGCTTTGGGAGTGGAGCCTATGATATGTGGACTCAGTTAAAAAAGCTGTGGTGTTTAAAGTAGAGACAAGAATATTGAAGGGATGGCAAGACAAGAGCAGTGGATCTAAGGAAAACCTTCCTGAAGAATTAGAACTGTTTTATATTAGAACAAATTGCCTCAGAAGATAGGGGTTTCTCCTCCCTAAAGTAATTCAAAAAGAACTGACTGAAATGACCAAATATGAAGTTTTTATAGTGTGGTATCCTCTTCATATGTAAATTGAACTAGACAGATTCTGAGGTTCCTTCTAACTCAGATGATTAAGCGGTGTAATGTTTAATTCCCCAGATGCTAAAAGCAAAATCGCTTTAAGTGTTCCTTCCCAGAAAAATATATATATAATATCTATATTTTTTTCAAGATAATAATTTGCTATCAAAGAGTGATTTTTATAAGGTCCAGACCATTATCCTTTCCTATATCCACCGAAGATTAGTAAAGAGGTAAATAATAGACTTATAAGAATTTTAAAATAAAGTCTTGCTAATTACCACCCAAATTTGCCAACCCCCCCCCCCAAAAAAAGACTGCTTAGGCTGTAGATAAAGGATGACAGAGGGTTTACTTGAAAACCGAAAGGCTATTTTAAAATCTTCTATTTCTTCCAAGGCAAATATAAAATGGAGAAGCTGGAGGATACTGTGTTGTCATAGGGATGATATCTCCTGTGAAGGAATCTTAATTAATAATTAATGGAGCCAGCAGAGGTTATAAACTGCAGAATGGAATTTCCAGTATTTTCTACAGAGGTAAAAAACTAATACACACAGTGTGTATATATTTATATGTTTTTCTGTTTTAGTTATATTAGTCATATTTGGTCATTTTAGTTATATAGATAACATTTTCACAAATAATATTACTAAATTGATGTGCAAACCTCTGGACTATCTTACTACATCATCTTGTTCTTTGGGCAAAGAATTGAACCAGTTAAATTATACCTTTATTTTAAAGTGATCTTGTTTATTACTTAGCCATATTGAATATGAACCTATCATTTGGATGCACACATATGTATGTATATAGGTAGACACTGCATTCTTTAACTTCTAGTTAGGGAAAATTGTTCATGATCCAATATTCCCTATTTTAAAAATTTTAAATATATTTTAATATTTAAACATACTTTGTACTTGCCATATTTTAAAGTTTCATTTTTACTTAGTTTTGTTCATTATTAATACCTTTGGTTTCTATATGGTCATTTGGGGATTATAACCGTTCCTCAGTGCAATACTTATCTTGACCAATGGTCCTTCTCTTTTTCTAAAGAAATCAGTAGAGCAAAACCAGTGCGCATATATACCACATTTGAGTGTGCATACAACCTTTCGCACCTTATGACTTCTCCAGGTCAAAAAAATTACCATTTTAATTTTTCAGATTGATTTGATTATTTTTTAAATTATGTTGTTTTAGAGGTTGCATACACACATGTATGTGTGTATGTATGTATGTGTGTATATATGTATATGTGCACATATATACTTCTGGTTTTGTTTCTTTGCCTTTACTGAAGTCCAAATAAGTCTCTCAGTGTTCCTAAGAATTTATATTCATTATTTTTATATCACAAAATAATATCATATTACCTTTATATACCACAATATGCCCTGCCACTTCCGAATCAATGGACACATTTTATTCCCAGTTATTCACTATCACAAAAATGTGTTACTATGAATATATAATATCCTTATGTATGCATTTTATATGTATATATATATTCATATATAGAGAGATGTAACTTCTGTATATATATGCATAAGTATTTATGTATATATTTTCTATCTTTGATTTTGTTTGGTCTTTGGGTATTGTGCATAAGAGCAGGATCTCTGGTCAAAGAGTATCAAATGAGTCTCTATGTAACGCTTCCAATATTTACACTTCCTGTCTTTTATTATCTTTATCAATTTGCTTATTGGGAGGTGAAACTTCAATGTTTTCTCAGTTTTGTGTTTTTCTTTTCATTAGTTAATTGGAGCAATAATTCATATGGTTGCTAAAAATCTGCAAGTGTTTTTGAGAACTCTGTTCACATTCTTTGATTACTTATATTATGTATTCTGGGGCAATATTTTAAAAGATTTACATGCTTTGCTTTGCCTCAAATGTATACACATATGGTCCACAAATGTTTATGTGTATGAGTATCCATATATATGTATAGTATGTATATATGTGTGTGTCTATTTGTGCATAACAGAATCACAGAATTCGAGAATTAATAGAATTACAGATTAAGACTTAGAATGAACCTTAGATGGCTCTGAATCTAAGTTCCTCATGTTACAAATGAAGAAATTGAGGATGATAGAGGCTAAGTAACTTTCCCAGGATCACACAGCTACTAAATGTCTGAGATAATATTCAAATTCAGTTCTTCTTGACACCAAGTCCCTCAATATCCACTTAGTCCAAACAATATCCCCTTTAAAAAATCCCCACTAGAACACGCAGAACCAATAAATGGTCACCTGTCCACTTTTTGAAGGCCAACAGTGAGGAAGAATTTGTTGCCTCCAAATGTGTCCTTGGCCACATTTTGATAGCTTAGTTTTTTGGAAGATTTTTTTTTCTCAACTCAGATATCAAGCCTCAATTTGCCTTTTACTAAAGGATCATCATTTTACTCTCTTGAGCTTAACCAAATCTATTCCCTCTTACATATGGCAAGTCCTATTTGTCTTTCTCATTAACAAAAATACTTTTTAAAAATCTATGTAGTGTTTCTTCAAGAAAACTCTTTTTACTGACAGTAATATTGACAGTTGAGGTACCCAGGGAATAACTGACTCTCTTCTCAACATTCTAGGAGTAAATTTTAAGAGGCTTTTTTATTTTTCAGTACTATCATTCATGAACCCTTTTTGGGTGTGCTTCCCATTATCATTTTCCTAGTTAAACTCAATTACCTTTTAGAAAATGGATTTACCAAACAGGAAAAATAGGAACAGCTGGTATCAAACATTTCTTTCAAAATGGGAATGAACTCTCCTTTTTCATCTACAAGGTCCTTAGGATAGTGGGCTCAAAAATACAGTAAAATACTAATAAATCAGATGTGAAGATAAAACGTGACGACAGGGTACTTCTTGACGCCTAGTTCTGTAAATCCTTTTTTTCTCTACACTGCATGCTTTGGAATTGGTGACAGATGACCCATTCTGCTTCTGAGATAGATTTTCTCCCTATAGATCCCCATATTTTTGTTGAAGGGGTTGATCTGCTGCTGGTGTGTCTATAGCAGGTCACTTGGCTGATATCCTGCAATCTCTTAGGAACTTGTAAAACTCATAGGATTGTTCTCAAAGCAAACTCATCACAAG